>NW_027459122.1:0-119393 GCF_050624435.1 Tenrec ecaudatus | reverse complement strand
AGCAGGAAGTAGCTAGAGATGTCGTCGCCCAGTACCCCAAAGATTTGGGTCCATATCTCTTCAGGGGGGCAAATGTTAGGTAGCTATGCTAGGGACTGGAGTATCCGTTATGCATGCCCATAGGGCCAAGATAAGAGCCCAGTTAGGAGAGGCACCCTGTGCATGCTCAGAGGTCCAGGTTTCTGGCCATGAAGGGGAGGTACACCTGGGTGGGTCCTGTACCTGGATTGACCAACCTAGGCCATGTAAATTCAATTCAGCCACTGGGATCGGCCAGACTTACGCACCACGCCTCCCTAACGCTCATAAAACTCACTTGAGTGACAGACCAGACTTCTGTGTGATTTCTCTCTAACTCAGGAAGGCTCTTTGGAGGCAGCAGGGCTGCACATGAGTGGCTGGTGGATACTGTTCAGATGCATGGCTTTCTGCTTGCAGGGGTTTTTGTCTCAGCTGACTGTAAGGGAGGAGGTAGTACGTCTGGATCACAGAGTATCCATGTCCACAAATGAGGCTGCTCATTCCACAGTCCTGGCAGTGCTTTATGAAAGCCCTCTGCTTTGCAATGTCACTCCTTGTAGATTACAGTGGGAGTGGCTGGCACCAAGGAATACTGCCTCTTACTCCCAGTTACAGGTTTCTGGATGCTTATTGTATCTCTTACAGCATCAGTTAGTGGGCTTGTTGTCTGCCTCAGGCTTTGTTCACGGAAATCCTCCAGCTAGTTGGTGGTGTGTGCGCATGAGCAGAGGCTTCCTGCCAATCCCCCATGAGTAGTAGAGCTCCCATGGTGTGGACTCCATGAAAGCCGTGCCCCAGACAGCACGCTTACAAAAGAGGGTGGGCCCTGCAATACAGAGGACCATTCCCCCTGTGGAATGGCCTCAGAGACCCATCTCCCTCAATGGCCAGCTGCTGGGGCTGTGGGCTCTAAGCTTCATGCCTGACTCAGGAATAGACACAGGGTGAGGAGACTCCAGTAGCTGTTTTGACTGGTCTAATCAAGCCTGAGATCATCCTTGCATGAGCCCTTTGCCCAGATTATTTTTGTTTCTTTTATGATCTTTTTATTAGGGGCTCCTACAACACTAACCACAATCCATATATACATCAGCTGTTTGAAGCACATCTGTACATTAATTGCCCTCCTTATTATCAAAATATCCACTCTCCACCCAATCCCCTGGTTTCAGCTCCTCATTTCCCCCACCCCACTCAATGCCCGCCACCCATCACTAATCAATCTTTTGAAATGTACTAATTCTTTTGTCATATCTTCACCCACCTTTCTTTTGAGGTCAATGAAGATCCTTGTAATCGGTTCCCACTTTCCATCCTGCCCTTCCTCCACCTTCCCAGTATCTCCACTCAAAACACTGGTCCTAAATGGCCCATCCACCCTGGATTCCCCCTGTTTGAAATTCCTATCGCTACTAGAATACCTTCTCTAGTTTGGCCAGATTAGTATGGTAGAACTGGGAGCATGATAGTGGGGCAAGAGGAAGCATTAAGAACTAGAGGAAAGTTGTGTTTCATCTTTGCTCTCTCATACCCTGTATTCTTTAATCTCCTCTCTGAGATCCTTCTGTAAGGGGATGTCCAGTGCACTGCAAATAGGTTTTGGGTCTATACCCGGCAGTCCCCTCTCATTCTCCATGATAAGATTTTTTTGTTCTTATCATGCCTGTTGCCTTATCCCTTTGAAACTTTGTGATCACACAGGCTGGTATGCTTCCTCCATGTGGGCTCTGTTGCTTCGGAGCTAGATGGCTGCCTCTTTACCTTCAAGCCTTTAAGACCCCACACCCTATATCTTTTGGTAGCTGGACACCATCGGCTTTCTTCACCACATGTGCTTATGCAGCCGCTTTGCGGTCAGTGATCGTGTATGGAAGGTGATCATCGTAGAATGCCAATTTAATAGAAGAGTGTTTTTGCAATGAGGGAGTCCTTGAGCGGAGGCCCTATGTCCATCTGCTACCTTAATACTAAATCTATAAACATATGGACATAGATCTATTTCCCCATGCCCCTTTGTAATTATATATACATGCCTTTATTTAGACGTCTATAACTGGCCCTTGCTTCCCAGCTCACTCTCCTATACCCTTTGATTTTCCTCTTGTGCCCACTGCCATGCTCAGTCTTCCTTTGGGTTTCAGTAATTCCTCTTGGTTACATTACCCTTGATCACGCCCTACCAGTCCTCCTACATCCCCCTCACCACCGATTTCCATCACTTGTTGTTCCCTTGTCTCTGGGTTTCTTGACACCACTTCCTTTCCCCCCACTGTCCTCACTCCCATGCCCAATGGAAAGGACCGGTCACATGTTTACTCCTCCAGATTGTTCATCCAGCCTCTCTTAATTAGACAGACCTGTAAAGGTAATAACATGCACAAAACAAGACTGAGTAAAACCAAGCAGCAAAAAGAAAAAAAACAAACAAAAATGAAAACAAACCCAACCAAAATCCAATGTCACTAAAAGAAAACAACACTAACCAAGAAAGAAAAGTACAAGGACTGTGTGGTGAAATTTAGGAATGTTTTCCAGTCCAGTCTGTTGGGGCACCGAGCCCTGACCACAAAGTCCACCTTTGACATTCCCTGGGGACTTTGATGCTCCGTTTTCTTTCTCTTCCGCTGCACTCTCTTAGTGTCATGCATCGAAGTGGCAGGATCAGTTCGGGCGCCGTCCCACACTGTGTCTCCAAGGTTGTCCACTCTAGGGCTATGGGTCTTTGAGGGACGTTTCTCTACGTGGGGCTGCCCGTGTGGTCTTCTCTGTGCACTGGCTTCTCTGATTGGGAACATCATCCTCAAGGTATATTGGGCCAGGATGTGCTCCATTCTCCCCTCCTCCCCCTTGTTCTGCCCTGTGTTCTCTGATCAGATATGTCCCTCTCCGCGAGCTGCAGATCCGGTGCCATCCTGTGAAATACAATCTTTGTGGGCTGCAAGGATGTGGGGGGTGGGTATCAGCTCAGATCTTTTGAGAGTCCAGGAGATATTGACTGATCGATGGGCACAGTTCTGTGGGGCACCGGGTTCTTGGTCCAGACGCTGGTTGTGAATATGACTTGGTTGTTAACCAGTTGTGTGTCTCTGGGTCAACTCCTGTGTGTTTTTCAGTGAGTTTTCTCATCTGGAAAGTAAATGTACTGGATTATCCAGACTCCCATGTCAGCAAGTTATCGAGAGGTGTTAATCAGACACTGTTTCATATAGTGTGTACCTGCACGCTGCATTCTAGACCTGGGGTGGCAATTATGCGCTCAGGATAGAGATGGTGTCCAGCAGGTGACAGACGTGGCTCCATATTGAAACAGGAAGCCCACTGTGGAGATTTGGTCCTTCCGTTAATGGCCACAGGCCACCTAGTCTTCTCCTCTATAACTGCTTCACTGGCTCAGCAGCTGAGCCAGGAGCCAGTGCCATCATAACCAAGTGGCTAACTGGGAGAAAGGGCAGATAGATATTTGTTATCTTGTTGTCTTGGGAAGCCCACCTACCCTCCATGCAAACCTTCTGGTGTGAGTTATCTGTGGAAGGATTCATAGACTCACAGTAATTCACATCTTTCTTTTTGACAATGTGCCCATATTCCTTTCTGTACCTGAGAAGGTGGCCCCTGTGTCCACCAAGAAATTTACTGGCGGGCCTCCTATATGGAGAGTTAGCCTGGGCTTTTGGCGGCGAAGGGAAACAGAGCCCTGACCCTTTCATTGTGCTTCTTCAAGCATTATTGTCTCTTACTTGGGTTTTTCTAGGTGCAGATGAGGCCCGTCCACTCTAGTGGAGGGTCGTGCACCTCTCCTGGGGTTTTCAAGGCACTGATTTTTCCAGTGTCGTTCTTTCCTGCAGTAGGCACATTGATCCTTCCCCATGGCTTGGCGGTGCCCACAGGTTAGTCTCTCCTTGAGTGGGCCATGCTCTCCTTTTCCTGAGTCTCGGGGTCTCTCATGGCAAATACTAGTATTTTAGCTAGTATCTTTGTCTCGTCGTGCTAGGGTCATCTCTATTGTTATACACTCAATGAGCCACTTGTACAAAATCACTAAGATATTTCCCTTCAAACCCTTCCCACTTCTTTTTCATTTCTGAGCCAGATTCACTGAGTAATAAAGGCAATACTTATTGCCCTCCTGTTCTCGGCGCCTCAGGGCCATTAGGGGTATAAAGCCCATAGGCTTCCATCATCCTCTCTAGAAAGGCAGGCGAACATTCTTTTATAAGAGCCTGAAAATTCTCACTGACCTTAGATAAATTCATAGGTTTCCTAGCTCTTCCGCAGAGGGTCATGTAAGAGCAACAGTTGATACCTGGTAAAGCCCACTGGGCCTTGCTAGGATTTGAGATCCCACATTGTTCGTGTAGTGGCCAAAAGAGTTTCTCTCAAGTGGGGAGTGCCCGCTCGCTGACCATCAGGTTCACTGACTGCTTACTGGGCCTCTGTCTGGAAGGGCTACCCTTCCTCCGTTGTGAACAGCACCTGGAGAAGTTGCTGGCAATCATTCCAGGTGGGCTAATGAGTATGGAAGAAATACCAGTACTAGTGTGTGTGGGGTCTGCTGGTTGAGGGTGGGGGTGAGGTTGGGGGGCCGGTGTGGGAGGGAGTGACTCAATAAGGGCCTGTTAGAAGTTTTCTATTTCTGGCCCCTAGAAACCTTATAGGGCGGGGGTGGAACTAAAGGGTCTGAAGCCAGCTCTCTGATTCCCAGAGTTCTCCTGCAAAATGGGATAAAGCCGATTAGGGGAGAGAGATCGGGAGGGGAGAGGAGCGGAAGGGAAGGGGAGGGATAGAGGGAGGGGGAAGGTACGGGGAGGGATGGCCTCCACACATGTGGTTTTGGGAACTTGGACCGTTTGTTTTTCCGGTCCTGCCATGTTTCCTGAAAACTTGGAAACAAGGACCCTTCTTTGAGGGAGGGAGTAAGTCTTTTATATTTGCAGGATTCTCTAGTGGCAATGTCAGCCCACATTTGAATTAAAGGGATCAGATTGGGATGTCCTGGTTCCCCTTAACCATAACTATGACTCTTAGTAATAGGGGATGGGAAAACTAGTCTTGCGTGATTCAATCAGGGACTCCTTCTGCCCCATCACTTTTAAACAAATTGTAGAGTCTCCAAGCTTTTGCGTTGAAACCACATCCTCTTGGTGAACGCGGAGAGCAGGTGTTCTCAAACTACCGCCTGTGGGCCCCAAGGAGACAGCCAAGGACATTGATTCTTTATGCCGGGTGAATGTGCCCCATTTATTTTTTTTTTTGAACTTCAAATCAAGATGTGCATTGTGCAAATGAATCTGTTCGTAATTTTTTTTTTTAAACTATAGTATGTCCCTGCAATTGCCTGAGGGAGAGTGAACTGGCCCCCTAGGTAAACAGTTTTAGGACCCCTGCCCTAAGGTATCCTGGACTTAGGGGTTACTAATCTCCCAGCCCTGAAACATCCCTGAACATTCTACCCATTGTAGAATGGGAATTTGGACCCCGGGTAATTTACAAGCCTTTACTCCAATTGAACCCAAGAAAATTCAAAATACTTAGGCAGTTACTCTATTTTGATCACTTTTGACTTCTCCTGTACTAGCCCATAATTTACATTTAACTCTATAACGCGGAGCAGGATGTTTTCATAACATTTTTAAAAATGTATATATTAATATATATATATATTTATATTTATGAAAGTCCACAACTAAAAGAAAATAATTTTTCCCAAAATTAAAATTGAAGCGTTATAGGGTTAAAAAGAATGATGGGTTTTATCAGCGGGTCCAAGACCTTAGCATCATAAATGAATCAGTGATCCCACTGCACCTAGTAGTGCCCAAACCTGTAACCTCCTAGGGGAAAGTGTGAATGCTTTTATCCCTCTTCCTGTACTTCCAATGCACAAACACACATGTCTGGTATTCCTAAGATTATTTTTGTTTCCTGTGACACTCACCTAATTTCAAGGCCACTGCCATCACACAAGCTTAGCCTTGTCACAGTCAAAGTGTTCACCTTTTAGACAGTTTGTTTTTCCCAGAAGTTATCGGTGACTGAAGCTTCCGAACCAAGTGTGCCAGGTCCACGACTACCATCTCCCGGACCACCTCAACCTTATCCATCCTGGATAAAGTTGCCCTCAATGGACAACCCCTCCCAGCAGTGTAGGAAGGGTATGGACCCAAAGCCCCACTGGGCCCCTTTTTCCAGCAGGAAGTAGCTAGAGATGTCGTCGCCCAGTACCCCACAGATTTGGGTCCAGATCTCTTCAGGGGGGCAAATGTTAGGTAGCTATGCTAGGGACTGGGGCATCCGTTATGCATGCCCATAGGGCCAAGATAAGAGCCCAGTTAGGAGAGGCACCCTCTGCATGCTCAGAGGTCCAGGTTTCTGGCCATGAAGGGGAGGTACACCTGGGTGGGTCCTGTACCTGGATTGACCAACCTAGGCCATGTAAATTCAATTCAGCCACTGGGATCGGCCAGACTTACCCAACACGCCTCCCTAACGCTCATAAAACTCACTTGAGTGACAGAACAGGCTTCTGCATTATTTCTCTCTCACTCAGGAAGGCTCTTTGGAGGCAGCGGGGCTGCACATGAGTGGCTGGTGGATACTGTTCAGATGCATGGCTTTCTGCTTGCAAGGGTTTTTGTCTCAGCTGACTGGAAGGGAGGAGGTAGTACGTCTGGATCACAGAGTATCCATGTCCACAAATGAGGCTGCTCATTCCACAGTCCTGGAAGTGCTTTATGAAAACCCTCTGATTTGCAATGTCACTCCTTGTAGATTAGAGTTGGAGGGGCTGGGACCAAGTTATGCTGCCTCTTACTCCCAGTTGCAGGTTTCTGGATGCTGATTGTATCTCTTACAGCATCAGTTAGTGGGCTTGTTGTCTGCCTCAGGCTTTGTTCACGGAGATCCTCCAGCTAGTTGGTGGTGTGTGCGCATGAGCAGAGGCTTCCTTCCAATCCCCCATGAGTAGTAGAGCTCCCATGGTCTGGACTCCATGAATGCCGTGCCCCAGACAGCACTCTTATAAAGGAGGGTGGGCCCTGCAGGACAGAGTACCATTCCCCCTGTGGAATGGCTCAGAGACCCACCTCCCTCACTGGCCAGCTGCTGGGGCTGTGTGCCCTAAGCTTCATGCCTGACTCAGGAATAGACACAGGGTGAGGAGACTCCAGTAGCTGTTTTGACTGGTCTAATCCAGCCTGAGATCATGCTTGCTTGAACCCTCTGGCCAGATTATTTTTGTTTCTTTTATGATCTTTTTATTAGGGGCTCTTACAACACTAACCACAATCCATATATACATCAGCTGTTTGAATCACATCTGTACATTAATTGCCCTCATTATTCTCAAAATATCTACTCTTCACCCAAGCCCCTGGGCTCAGCTCCGCATTTTTTCCCTCCTCAATGCCCGCCACCTATCCCTCATCAAACCTTGGGAATGTACTAATTCTTTTGTCATATCTTCACCCACCTTTCTTTTGAGGTCAATGAAGATCCTTGTAATCGGTTCCCACTTTCCATCCTGCCCTTCCTCCACCTTCCCAGTATCTCCACTCATAACACTGGTCCTAAAGGGCCCATCCACCCTGGATTCCCCGTGTTTGAAATTCCTGTCTGTACTAGAATACCTTCTCCAGTTTGGCCAGATAGTATGGAAGAACTGGGATCATGATAGTGGGGCAAGAGGAAGCATTAAGAACTAGAGGAAAGTTGTGTTTCATCTTTGCTGTCTCATACCCTGTATTGTTTAATCTCCTCTCTGAGCTCCTTCTGTAAGGGGATGTCCAGTGCACTGCAAATAGGTTTTGGGTCTATACCCGGCAGTGCCCTCTCATTCTCCATGATAAGATTTTATGTTCTCATGATGCCTGTTGCCTTAACCCTTTGAAACTTTGTGATCACACAGGCTGGTATGCTTCCTCCATGGGGGCTCTGTTGCTTCTGAGCCAGATGGCTGCTTCTTTACTTTCAAGCCTTTAAGACCCCACACGCTATATCTTTTGGTAGCTGGACACCATCGGCTTTCTTCACCACATTAGCTTATGCAGCCGCTTTGTGGTCAGTGATCGTGTAGGGAAGGTGGGCATCGTAGAATGCCAATTTAATAGAGCAGTGTTCTTGCAATGAGGGAGTCCATGAGCGGAGGCCCTATGTCCATCTGCTACCTTAATACTAAATCTATAAACATATGGACATAGATCCATTTCCCCATGCCCCTTTGTAAATATATGTACATGCCTTTATTTAGACGTTTACAACTGACCCTTGCTTCCCAGCTCACTCTTCTATACCCTTTGATTTTCCTCTTGTGCCCACTGCCATGCCTGTCTTCCTTTGGGTTTCAGTAATTCCTCTTGGTTACATTACCCTTGATCATGCCCTACCAGGCTTCCTACATCCCCCTCACCACCGATTTCCATCACTTGTTGTTCCCTTGTCTCTGGGTTTCTTGACACCACTTCCTTTCCCCCTACCGTGGTCACTCCCATGACCAATGGAAAGGGCCGGTCACATGTTTACTCCTCCAGATTGTTCATCCAGCCTCTCTTAATTAGACAGACCTGTAAAGGTAATAACATGTACAAAACGAGACTGAGCAAACATAAGCAGCAAAAGAAAAAAAACAAAAACAAAAATGAAAACAAATCCCAACCAAAATCCAATGTCACTAAAAGAAAACAACGCTAACCAAGAAAGAAAATTACAAGGACTCTGTGGTGAATTTCAGGAGTGTTTTCCAGTCCAGTTTGTTGGGGCACCGAACCCTGACCACAAAGTCCACCTTTGGCATTCCCCGGGGACTTTGATGCTCCGTTTCCTTTCTCTTCCGCTGCACTTTCTTAGTGACATGCCTCGAGGTGGCAGGATCAGTTAAGGAGCAGTTCTCACACTGTGTCTCCAGTGTTGTCCCCTCTAAGGCTATGGGTCTTTGAGGGACGTTTCTCATCGTGGGGCTGCCCATGTGGTCTTCTCTGTGGACTGGCTTCTGTGATTGGGAACATCATCCTCAAGGTGTATTGGGCCAGGATGTGCTCCATTCTCCCCTCCTACCCCTTGTTCTGCCCTGTGTTGTCTGATCAGATATGTCCCTCTCCACGAGCTGCAGATCCGGTGCCATCCTGTGAAATACAATCTTTGTGGGCTGCAAGGATGTGGGGGTGGGCTGGGTGTCAGCTCAGATGTTTTGAGAGTCAGGAGATATTGACTGCTCGATGGGCCAAGTTCTGTGGGGCACCGTGCTCTTGGTCCAGACGCTGGTTGTGAATATGACTTTGTTGTTAACCAGTTGTGTGTCTCTGGGTCAACTCCTGTGTGTTTTTTAGTGAGTTTTCTCATCTGGAAAGTAAATCTACTGGATTATCCAAACTCCCATGTCAGCAAGTTATCGAGAAGGGTTAAGCAGAGACATTTTTCATAAATAGTGTGTACCTGCGCACTGCATTCTAGACCTGGCGTGTCAATTATGCGCTCAGGATAGATATGGTTTCCAGCATGTGACATACGTGGCTCCATATTGAAACAGGAAGCCCACTGTGGAGATTTGGTCCTTCCGTTGATGGCCACGGGCCACCTAGACTTCTCCTGCTATAACTGCTTCACAGGCTCAGCAGCTTAGCCAGGAGCCAGTGCAATCATAATCAGGTGGCTAACTGAGACAAAGGGCAGATTTGTATTTGTTATCTGTTGTCTTGGGAAGCCCACCTACCCTTCATGCAAACCTTCTGGTGTGAGTTATCTGTGGAAGGAATCATAGGCTCACAGTAATTCACATCTTTCTTTTTGAAAATTTTCCCATATTCTTTTCTGAACCTGAGAATGTGGCCCCTGTGTCCACAAAGAACTGGCTGGCCTCCTACATGGAGAGTTAGCCTGGGCTTTTGGCGGGCACTTTGACGATCTAGGTTAGCAAACGGGCACTTGGACTATGTAGGTTACCTAGCAGGCACTTGGCCTGTCTAGGTTACCTAGCGGGCACTTGGACGATCTAGGTTAACTAGCGGGCACTTTGACTAACTTGGTTACCTAGCGGGCACTTGGACTATGTAGGTTTAGTAGTGTACACTTGAACGAACTAGGTTAACGAGCGGGCCCTTGGACTATGTAGGTTACCTAGCGGGCACTGGGACTATCTAGGTTAGCTAACAGGAACTTGGACTATCTAGGTTACCTAGCGGGCACTTAGACTATGTAGGTTACCTAGCGGGCAGTTGGACTATCTAGGTTACCTAATGGGCATTTGGACTATGCAGGTAACATAGCGGGCATTTGGACAGTCTAGGTTACCTAACGGGCACATGGACTTCAAGGTTAACGAACGGGCACCTGGACTATGTAGGTTGCCAACTGGGCACTTGGACGATCTAGGTTAGGTAACGGGCACTAGGACTATCTAGGTTACCTAGCGGGAACTTGGACTATGTAGGTAAATTAGCGGGCACTTGGACTATCTAGGTTACCTAACGGGCACTTGGACGATCTAGGTTAACTAGTGGGCACTTGGAGTATCTAGGTTACCTAGCGGGAACTTGGACTATATAGGTTACCTAGCAGCACTTAGACTATCTAGGTTACCTAACGGGCACTTTGACTATCTAGGTTACCTAGCGGGCACTTGGACTATCTAGGTTAGCTAACAGGAACTTGGACTATCCAGGTTACCTAGCAGGCACTTGGACTATGTAGGTTTCCTTGCGGTCACTTGGACTATGTAGGTAACCTAGCGGGCAATTGAACTATCTAGGTTAGCTAACGGGCACTTGGACTATCTAGGTTACCTAGCGGGCACTTAGACTATGTAGGTTACCTAGCGGGCAATTGGACTATCTAGGTTAAATAACGGGCATTTGGACTATGCAGGTAACATAGCGGGCACTTGGACTGTCTAGGTTACCTAACGGTCACATGGACTTCTAGGTTAACGAACGGGCACTTGGACTATGTAGGTTGCCTACTGGACCCTTGGACGATCTAGGTTAGGTAACGGGCACTAGGACTATCTAGGTTACCTAGCGAAAACTTGGACTATGAAGGTTAACGAACGAGCACTTGAACTATCTAGGTTACCTAACGGGCACTTGGACGATCTAGGTTAACTAGCGGGCACTTGGACTATCTAGGTTAACTAGCGGGCACTTGGACGATGCAGGTTCCCTAGCAGGCACTTGGAATATGTGGGTACCCTAGCGGGCATTTTTGACTATCTAGGTTACCTAACGGGCATTTGGACTATGTAGGTTCCCTAGTGGGCACTTGGATTATGTAGGTTCCCTTTTTGCACTTGGACTATGTAGGTAACAAGCGGGCATTTGGTCTATGTAGGTTACCTAGCGGGCCCTTTGATTATGTAGGTTCCCTATCAGGCACTTGGACAATGTAGGTTAACTAGCGGGCTCTAGGACTATGTAGGTGCCCTAGCGGGCATTTGGACTATATAGATTACCAAGCACGCACTTGGGCTTTGTAGTTTTCCTAGCGGGCACTTGGACTATCTAGGTTACCTAGCGGGCACTTGGACTATCTAGGTTCCCTAGCGGGCACTTGGACTATATAGGTTCCCTAAAGGGCACTTGGACTATGTAGGTTCCCTAGCAGGCACTCAGATTATGAAGGTTCCCCAGCGGGCACTTGGGCTATGTAGGTTGCCTAGCAGGCCCTTTGACTATGTAAGTTCTCTAACCGGCATTTGGACTATGTGGGTTCCCTAGCGGGCATTTGGACTATCTAGGTTACCTAACGGGCACTTGGTCTATGTACGTTACTAGCGGGCATTTGGACTATGTAGGTTACCTAGCGGATACTTGGACTATGTAGGTTCCCAATCAGGTACTTGGACAAGGTAGGTTAACTAGAGGGCATTTGGACTATCTAGGTTAACTAGCGGGCCCTTGGACTATGTAAGTTAACTAGCGGGCACTGTGACGATCTAGGTTATCAAACGGGCACTTGGACTATGTAGGTTACCTAGAAGGCACTTAGACTGTCGAGGTTACCTAGAGGGCACTTGGACTATCTAGGTTAACGAACGGGCACTTGGACTATCTAGGTTACCTAGCGGGCACTTGGACTAACTATGTTATCTAGCGGGCACTTGGACTATCTAGGTTACCTAGCGGGCACTTGGACTATCTAGGTTCCCTAGCGGGCACTTGGACTATATAGGTTCCCTAAAGGGCACTTAGACTATGTAGGTTCCCTAGCAGGCACTCGGACTATGAAGGTTCCCTAGCGGGCTCTTGGACTATGTAGGTTCCCTAGCAGGCCCTTTGACTATGTAAGTTCTCTAACGGGCACTTGGACAATGTGGGTTCCCTAGCGGGCATTTGGACTATCTAGGTTACCTAACGGGCACTTGGACTATGTACATTACTAGCGGGCATTAGGACTATGTAGGTTACCTTGTGGATACTTGGACTATGTAGGTTCCCTATCAAGGACTTGGACAATGTAGGTTAACTAGCGGGCGCTTGGACTATCTAGGTTCCCTAGCGGGCAATTGGACTATTGGATACCCTAGCGGGCATTTGGACTATCTAGGTTACCTAACGGGCATCGACTATGTAGGTTCCCTAGCGGGCACTTGGATTATGTAGGTTCCCTGCTTGCACTTGGATTATGTAGGTTACTAGCGGCCATTTGGACTATGTAGGTTACCTAGCGGGCACTTGGACTATGTAGGTTACCTAGCGGGCACTTGGACTATATGGGTTAACTAGCGGGCACTTGGACTATCTAGGTTACCTAGCGGGCACATGGACTATGTACGTTTCCTAGCGGGCACTTGGACTATCTATGTTAACTAGTGGGCACATGGACTATGTAGGTTCCCTATCGGGCAATTAGACTATGTGGGTTACCTAGCGGGCACTTGGACTATGTAGGTTCCCTAGCGGGCACTTGGACTATGTAGGTTACCTAGCGGGCCCTTGGACTATCTAGGTTACCTAACGGGCACTTGGACTATATAAGTTACCTAGAGGGCCCTTGGACTATGTAGGTTAACTAGAAGGGACTTGGACTATCAGGTTAACTAGCGGTCACTTGGACTATGTCGGTAATCTAGCAGGAACTTGGTCTGTCTAGGTTACCTAGCGGGCACTTGGACTATCTAGGTTCCCTAGTGGGCACTTGGTCTATGTACATACCCTAGCGGGCACTTGGAGTATCTAGGTTACCTAGCGGGCACTTGGACTATCTAGGTTCCCTGCGGGCACTTGGACTATATAGGTTCCCTAAAGGGCACTTTGACTATGTAGGTTCCCTAGCAGGCACTCAGACTATGAAGGTTCCCCAGCGGGCACTTGGACTATGTAGGTTGCCTAGCAGGCCCTTTGACTATGTAAGTTCTCTAACGGGCACTTGGACTATGTGGGTTCCCTAGCGGGGATTTGGACTATCTAGGTTACCTAACGGGCACTTGGTCTATGTACGTTACTAGCGGGCATTTGGACTATGTAGGTTACCTAGCGGATACTTGGACTATGTAGGTTCCCTGTCAGGTACTTGGACAATGTAGGTTAACAAGCGGGCATTTGGACTCTCTAGGTTAACTAGCGGGCCCTTGGACTATGTAGGTTAACTAGCGGGCACTTTGACGATCTAGGTTATCAAACGGGCACTTGGACTATGTAGGTTACCTAGCAGGCACTTAGACTGTCGAGTTTACCTAGAGGGCACTTGGACTATCTAGGTTAACGAACGGGCACTTGGACTATCTAGGTTACCTAGCGGGCACTTGGACTATATAGGTTCCCTAAAGGGCACTTGGACTATGTAGGTTCCCTAGCAGGCACTTGGACTATGAAGGTTCCCTAGCGGGCTCTTGGACTATGTAGGTTCCCTAGCAGGCCCTTTGACTATGTAAGTTCTCTAACGGGCACTTGGACAATGTGGGTTCCCTAGCGGGCATTTGGACTATCTAGGTTACCTAACGGGCACTTGGACTATGTACGTTACTAGCGGGCATTTGCACTATGTAGGTTACCTAGCGGATACTTGGACTATGTTGGTTCTCTATCAGAGACTTGGACAATGTAGGTTAACTAGCGGGCACTTGGACTATCTAGGTTCCCTAGTGGGCAATTGGACTATTGGGTACACTAGCGGGCATTTGGACAATCTAGGTTACCTAACGGGCATCGACTATGTAGGTTCCCTAGCGGGCACTTGGCTTATGTAGGTTCCCTTCTTGCACTTGGATTATGTAGGTTACTAGCGGGCATTTGGACTATGTAGCTTACCTAGCGGGCACTTGGACTATGTAGGTTAACTAGCGGGCACTTGGACTATCTAGGTTACCTAGCGGGCACATGGACTATGTACGTTTCCTAGCGGGCACTTGGACTATCTATGTTAACTAGCGGGCACATGGACTATGTAGGTTCCCTATCGGGCAATTAGACTATGTGGGTTACCTAGCGGGCACTTGGACTATGTAGGTTACCTAGCGGGCCCTTGGACTATCTAGGTTAGTTAACAGGACCTTGGACTATCTAGGTTAGCTTACGGGCACTTGGATTATGTAGGTTAACTAGAGGGCACTTGGACTATGTAGGTTAACTAGCGGGCACTCGCACCATCTAGCTTAACTAGCCGGCACTTGGACTATATAGGTTAACTAGCGGGCACTTGGATTTGCTAGGTTACCCTGCGGGCACTTGAACCATGTAGGTTAACTAGTTGGCCCTTGGACTATCTAGGCTCCCTATCGGGCACTTTGACTATGTAGGTTAACAAGCGGGCACTTGGACTATCTAGGTTCCCTAGTGGGCACTTGGTCTATGTACATACCCTAGCGGGCACTTGGAGTATCTAGGTTACCTAGCGGGCACTTGGACTATCTAGGTTCCCTGCGGGCACTTGGACTATATAGGTTCCCTAAAGGGCACTTGGACTATGTAGGTTCCCTAGCAGGCACTCAGACTATGAAGGTTCCCCAGCGGGCACTTGGACTATGTAGGTTGCCTAGCAGGCCCTTTGACTATGTAAGTTCTCTAACGGGCACTTGGACTATGTGGGTTCCCTAGCGGGGATTTGGACTATCTAGGTTACCTAACGGGCACTTGGTCTATGTACGTTACTAGCGGGCATTTGGACTATGTAGGTTACCTAGCGGATACTTGGACTATGTAGGTTCCCTGTCAGGTACTTGGACAATGTAGGTTAACAAGCGGGCATTTGGACTCTCTAGGTTAACTAGCGGGCCCTTGGACTATGTAGGTTAACTAGCGGGCACTTTTACGATCTAGGTTATCAAACGGGCACTTGGACTATGTAGGTTACCTAGCAGGCACTTAGACTGTCGAGTTTACCTAGAGGGCACTTGGACTATCTAGGTTAACGAACGGGCACTTGGACTATCTAGGTTACCTAGCGGGCACTTGGACTATATAGGTTCCCTAAAGGGCACTTGGACTATGTAGGTTCCCTAGCAGGCACTTGGACTATGAAGGTTCCCTAGCGGGCTCTTGGACTATGTAGGTTTCCTAGCAGGCCCTTTGACTATGTAAGTTCTCTAACGGGCACTTGGACAATGTGGGTTCCCTAGCGGGCATTTGGACTATCTAGGTTACCTAACGGGCACTTGGACTATGTACGTTACTAGCGGGCATTTGCACTATGTAGGTTACCTAGCGGATACTTGGACTATGTTGGTTCTCTATCAGAGACTTGGACAATGTAGGTTAACTAGCGGGCACTTGGACTATCTAGGTTCCCTAGTGGGCAATTGGACTATTGGGTACACTAGCGGGCATTTGGACAATCTAGGTTACCTAACGGGCATCGACTATGTAGGTTCCCTAGCGGGCACTTGGCTTATGTAGGTTCCCTTCTTGCACTTGGATTATGTAGGTTACTAGCGGGCATTTGGACTATGTAGCTTACCTAGCGGGCACTTGGACTATGTAGGTTAACTAGCGGGCACTTGGACTATCTAGGTTACCTAGCGGGCACATGGACTATGTACGTTTCCTAGCGGGCACTTGGACTATCTATGTTAACTAGCGGGCACATGGACTATGTAGGTTCCCTATCGGGCAATTAGACTATGTGGGTTACCTAGCGGGCACTTGGACTATGTAGGTTACCTAGCGGGCCCTTGGACTATCTAGGTTAGTTAACAGGAACTTGGACTATCTAGGTTAGCTTACGGGCACTTGGATTATGTAGGTTAACTAGAGGGCACTTGGACTATGTAGGTTAACTAGCGGGCACTCGCACCATCTAGCTTAACTAGCCGGCACTTGGACTATATAGGTTAACTAGCGGGCACTTGGATTTGCTAGGTTACCCTGCGGGCACTTGAACCATGTAGGTTAACTAGTTGGCCCTTGGACTATCTAGGCTCCCTATCGGGCACTTTGACTATGTAGGTTAACAAGCGGGCACTTGGACTATCTAGGTTCCCTAGTGGGCACTTGGTCTATGTACATACCCTAGCGGGCACTTGGAGTATCTAGGTTACCTAGCGGGCACTTGGACTATCTAGGTTCCCTGCGGGCACTTGGACTATATAGGTTCCCTAAAGGGCACTTGGACTATGTAGGTTCCCTAGCAGGCACTCAGACTATGAAGGTTCCCCAGCGGGCACTTGGACTATGTAGGTTGCCTAGCAGGCCCTTTGACTATGTAAGTTCTCTAACGGGCACTTGGACTATGTGGGTTCCCTAGCGGGGATTTGGACTATCTAGGTTACCTAACGGGCACTTGGTCTATGTACGTTACTAGCGGGCATTTGGACTATGTAGGTTACCTAGCGGATACTTGGACTATGTAGGTTCCCTGTCAGGTACTTGGACAATGTAGGTTAACAAGCGGGCATTTGGACTCTCTAGGTTAACTAGCGGGCCCTTGGACTATGTAGGTTAACTAGCGGGCACTTTGACGATCTAGGTTATCAAACGGGCACTTGGACTATGTAGGTTACCTAGCAGGCACTTAGACTGTCGAGTTTACCTAGAGGGCACTTGGACTATCTAGGTTAACGAACGGGCACTTGGACTATCTAGGTTACCTAGCGGGCACTTGGACTATATAGGTTCCCTAAAGGGCACTTGGACTATGTAGGTTCCCTAGCAGGCACTTGGACTATGAAGGTTCCCTAGCGGGCTCTTGGACTATGTAGGTTCCCTAGCAGGCCCTTTGACTATGTAAGTTCTCTAACGGGCACTTGGACAATGTGGGTTCCCTAGCGGGCATTTGGACTATCTAGGTTACCTAACGGGCACTTGGACTATGTACGTTACTAGCGGGCATTTGCACTATGTAGGTTACCTAGCGGATACTTGGACTATGTTGGTTCTCTATCAGAGACTTGGACAATGTAGGTTAACTAGCGGGCACTTGGACTATCTAGGTTCCCTAGTGGGCAATTGGACTATTGGGTACACTAGCGGGCATTTGGACAATCTAGGTTACCTAACGGGCATCGACTATGTAGGTTCCCTAGCGGGCACTTGGCTTATGTAGGTTCCCTTCTTGCACTTGGATTATGTAGGTTACTAGCGGGCATTTGGACTATGTAGCTTACCTAGCGGGCACTTGGACTATGTAGGTTAACTAGCGGGCACTTGGACTATCTAGGTTACCTAGCGGGCACATGGACTATGTACGTTTCCTAGCGGGCACTTGGACTATCTATGTTAACTAGCGGGCACATGGACTATGTAGGTTCCCTATCGGGCAATTAGACTATGTGGGTTACCTAGCGGGCACTTGGACTATGTAGGTTACCTAGCGGGCCCTTGGACTATCTAGGTTAGTTAACAGGACCTTGGACTATCTAGGTTAGCTTACGGGCACTTGGATTATGTAGGTTAACTAGAGGGCACTTGGACTATGTAGGTTAACTAGCGGGCACTCGCACCATCTAGCTTAACTAGCCGGCACTTGGACTATATAGGTTAACTAGCGGGCACTTGGATTTGCTAGGTTACCCTGCGGGCACTTGAACCATGTAGGTTAACTAGTTGGCCCTTGGACTATCTAGGCTCCCTATCGGGCACTTTGACTATGTAGGTTAACAAGCGGGCACTTGGACTATCTAGGTTCCCTAGTGGGCACTTGGTCTATGTACATACCCTAGCGGGCACTTGGAGTATCTAGGTTACCTAGCGGGCACTTGGACTATCTAGGTTCCCTGCGGGCACTTGGACTATATAGGTTCCCTAAAGGGCACTTGGACTATGTAGGTTCCCTAGCAGGCACTCAGACTATGAAGGTTCCCCAGCGGGCACTTGGACTATGTAGGTTGCCTAGCAGGCCCTTTGACTATGTAAGTTCTCTAACGGGCACTTGGACTATGTGGGTTCCCTAGCGGGGATTTGGACTATCTAGGTTACCTAACGGGCACTTGGTCTATGTACGTTACTAGCGGGCATTTGGACTATGTAGGTTACCTAGCGGATACTTGGACTATGTAGGTTCCCTGTCAGGTACTTGGACAATGTAGGTTAACAAGCGGGCATTTGGACTCTCTAGGTTAACTAGCGGGCCCTTGGACTATGTAGGTTAACTAGCGGGCACTTTGACGATCTAGGTTATCAAACGGGCACTTGGACTATGTAGGTTACCTAGCAGGCACTTAGACTGTCGAGTTTACCTAGAGGGCACTTGGACTATCTAGGTTAACGAACGGGCACTTGGACTATCTAGGTTACCTAGCGGGCACTTGGACTATATAGGTTCCCTAAAGGGCACTTGGACTATGTAGGTTCCCTAGCAGGCACTTGGACTATGAAGGTTCCCTAGCGGGCTCTTGGACTATGTAGGTTTCCTAGCAGGCCCTTTGACTATGTAAGTTCTCTAACGGGCACTTGGACAATGTGGGTTCCCTAGCGGGCATTTGGACTATCTAGGTTACCTAACGGGCACTTGGACTATGTACGTTACTAGCGGGCATTTGCACTATGTAGGTTACCTAGCGGATACTTGGACTATGTTGGTTCTCTATCAGAGACTTGGACAATGTAGGTTAACTAGCGGGCACTTGGACTATCTAGGTTCCCTAGTGGGCAATTGGACTATTGGGTACACTAGCGGGCATTTGGACAATCTAGGTTACCTAACGGGCATCGACTATGTAGGTTCCCTAGCGGGCACTTGGCTTATGTAGGTTCCCTTCTTGCACTTGGATTATGTAGGTTACTAGCGGGCATTTGGACTATGTAGCTTACCTAGCGGGCACTTGGACTATGTAGGTTAACTAGCGGGCACTTGGACTATCTAGGTTACCTAGCGGGCACATGGACTATGTACGTTTCCTAGCGGGCACTTGGACT
The DNA here is from genome assembly GCF_050624435.1 of Tenrec ecaudatus. Classification (NCBI taxonomy): domain Eukaryota; kingdom Metazoa; phylum Chordata; class Mammalia; order Afrosoricida; family Tenrecidae; genus Tenrec; species Tenrec ecaudatus. The sequence continues at coordinate 100,098 of NW_027459122.1, read as the reverse complement.
ATCTATGTTAACTAGCGGGCACATGGACTATGTAGGTTCCCTATCGGGCAATTAGACTATGTGGGTTACCTAGCGGGCACTTGGACTATGTAGGTTACCTAGCGGGCCCTTGGACTATCTAGGTTAGTTAACAGGAACTTGGACTATCTAGGTTAGCTTACGGGCACTTGGATTATGTAGGTTAACTAGAGGGCACTTGGACTATGTAGGTTAACTAGCGGGCACTCGCACCATCTAGCTTAACTAGCCGGCACTTGGACTATATAGGTTAACTAGCGGGCACTTGGATTTGCTAGGTTACCCTGCGGGCACTTGAACCATGTAGGTTAACTAGTTGGCCCTTGGACTATCTAGGCTCCCTATCGGGCACTTTGACTATGTAGGTTAACAAGCGGGCACTTGGACTATCTAGGTTCCCTAGTGGGCACTTGGTCTATGTACATACCCTAGCGGGCACTTGGAGTATCTAGGTTACCTAGCGGGCACTTGGACTATCTAGGTTCCCTGCGGGCACTTGGACTATATAGGTTCCCTAAAGGGCACTTGGACTATGTAGGTTCCCTAGCAGGCACTCAGACTATGAAGGTTCCCCAGCGGGCACTTGGACTATGTAGGTTGCCTAGCAGGCCCTTTGACTATGTAAGTTCTCTAACGGGCACTTGGACTATGTGGGTTCCCTAGCGGGGATTTGGACTATCTAGGTTACCTAACGGGCACTTGGTCTATGTACGTTACTAGCGGGCATTTGGACTATGTAGGTTACCTAGCGGATACTTGGACTATGTAGGTTCCCTGTCAGGTACTTGGACAATGTAGGTTAACAAGCGGGCATTTGGACTCTCTAGGTTAACTAGCGGGCCCTTGGACTATGTAGGTTAACTAGCGGGCACTTTGACGATCTAGGTTATCAAACGGGCACTTGGACTATGTAGGTTACCTAGCAGGCACTTAGACTGTCGAGTTTACCTAGAGGGCACTTGGACTATCTAGGTTAACGAACGGGCACTTGGACTATCTAGGTTACCTAGCGGGCACTTGGACTATATAGGTTCCCTAAAGGGCACTTGGACTATGTAGGTTCCCTAGCAGGCACTTGGACTATGAAGGTTCCCTAGCGGGCTCTTGGACTATGTAGGTTCCCTAGCAGGCCCTTTGACTATGTAAGTTCTCTAACGGGCACTTGGACAATGTGGGTTCCCTAGCGGGCATTTGGACTATCTAGGTTACCTAACGGGCACTTGGACTATGTACGTTACTAGCGGGCATTTGCACTATGTAGGTTACCTAGCGGATACTTGGACTATGTTGGTTCTCTATCAGAGACTTGGACAATGTAGGTTAACTAGCGGGCACTTGGACTATCTAGGTTCCCTAGTGGGCAATTGGACTATTGGGTACACTAGCGGGCATTTGGACAATCTAGGTTACCTAACGGGCATCGACTATGTAGGTTCCCTAGCGGGCACTTGGCTTATGTAGGTTCCCTTCTTGCACTTGGATTATGTAGGTTACTAGCGGGCATTTGGACTATGTAGCTTACCTAGCGGGCACTTGGACTATGTAGGTTAACTAGCGGGCACTTGGACTATCTAGGTTACCTAGCGGGCACATGGACTATGTACGTTTCCTAGCGGGCACTTGGACTATCTATGTTAACTAGCGGGCACATGGACTATGTAGGTTCCCTATCGGGCAATTAGACTATGTGGGTTACCTAGCGGGCACTTGGACTATGTAGGTTACCTAGCGGGCCCTTGGACTATCTAGGTTAGTTAACAGGAACTTGGACTATCTAGGTTACCTAACGGGCACTTAGACTATGCAGGTAACCTGGCGGGCACTTTGACTGACTAGGTTACCTAGCGGGCACTTGGGCTTCTAGGTTAAGGAACGGGCACTTGGACTATGTAGGTTGCCTAGCGGGCACTAGGACTATGTAGATTTCCTAGAGGTCACTTGGACAATCTAGGCTACCTAACGGGCACTTGGACTATGTAGGTTAACTAGCGGACACTTGGATGATCTAGATTAACTAGCGGGCAATTGGAATATCTAGGTTAACTAGGGGGCCCTTGGACTATGCAGGTTAACTAGCGGGCACTTGGACTATCTAGGTTAGCTAACAGGAACATGGACTATCTAGGTTACCTAGCGGACACTAGGACTATGTAGGTTACCTAGCGGTCACTTGGAGTATCTAGGCTACCTAACGGGCACTTGGACTACGTAGGTTAACTAGCAGACACTTGGATGATCTAGGTTAACTAGCGGGCAGTTGGCCTATGTAGGTTAACTAGCGGGCACTTAGAAAATCTAGGTTAACTAGCGGGTTCTTGGACTATGTAGGTTAACTAGCGGGCACTTAGAAAATCTAGGTTAACTAGCGGGTTCTTGGACTATGTAGGTTAACTAGCGGGCCCTTGGACTATGTAGGTTAACTAGCGGGCACTTGGACGATCTAGATTAACTAGCAGGCACTTGGACTATCTAGGTTAACTAGTGGGCACTTGGACTATCTAGGTTACCTAGCAGGCACTTGGACGATGCAGGTTCCCTAGCGGGCACTTGGACTATCTAGGCTCCCTATCGGGCACTTTGACTATGTAGGTTACCTAGCGGGCACTTGGACTATCTAGGTTACCTAGCGGGCACTTGGTCTATGTATATTCCCTAGCGGACACTTGGACGATCTTGGTTACCTAGCGGGCACTTGGACTATGTACGTCCCCTAGTGGGCACTTGGACTATCTAGGTTAACTAACGGGCACTAGGACTATCTAGGTTAACTAGCGGGCACTTGGTCTATCTAGGTTACTTGGCAGGCACTTGGACTATGTAGGTCAAATAGCGGGCCCTTGGACTATCTAGGTTAGCTAACGGGCTCTTGGATTATGTAAGTTAACTAGCGGGCCCTTGGACTATGTAGGTTAACTAGCGCACACTTGGACGATCTAGGTTAACTAGCGGGCACTTGGATTATCTAGGTTAGCTAGCGGGCACTTGAACTATGTAGGTTAACTAGTGGGCCCTTAGGCTATCTATGTTAGCTAACGGGCACTTGGACTATGAAGGTTAATTAGCGGGTACTTGGACTACGTAGGTGCCCTAGCGGGCACTTGGACTATCTAGGTTACCTAGCGTGCACTTGAACTATCTACGTTACCTAGCGGGTACTTGGACTATCTAGGTTAACTAGCGGGCACTTGGACTATGTAAGTTCCCTAGCGGGCACTTGGATTATGTAGGATCCCTATCAGGCACTTGGACTATGTTGGTTACTAGCGGGCATTTGGACTATGTAGGTTATCTAACGGGCACTTGGACAATGTAAGTTCCGTATGGGGCACTTGGACTATGTTGGTTAACTTCGGGCACTAGGACTATGTAGGTTACCTAGCGGGCACTTGGACTATCTTGGTTACCTAGCGGGCACTTGGACTATGTAGGTTAACTAGCGGACACTTGGACGAACAAGGTTAACGAGCGGGCACTTTGACTATGTTGGTTACCTAGCGGGCACTTGGACTATGTAGGTTAACTAGGGGACACTTGGACGAACTAGGTTAACGAGTGGGCCCTTGGGCTATGTAGGTTACCTAGCGGGCAGTTGGACTATGTAGGTTACCTAGCGGGCACTTGGACTATGTAGGTTACCTAGCGGGCACTAGGACTATCTAGGTTAGCTAACGGGCACTTGGAGTATCTAGGTTACCTAGCGGGCAGTTGGACTATGTAGGATACCTAGCGGGCACTTGGACTATGTAGGTTACCTAACGGGCACTTGGACTATGCAGGTAAACTTGCGGGCAGTTGTACAGTCTAGGTTACCTAGCGGGCACTTGGACTTCTATGTCAACGAACGGGCATTTGGACTACGTAGGTTGCTTAGCGGGCACTTGGACTATCTAGGTTAGCTAACTGGCAATTGGATTATCTAAATTACCTAGAGGGCACTTGGACTATGTAGGTTACCTAGCGGGCACTTGAACTATGTAGGTTACCTAACGGGCACTTGGACTATGCAGGTAAACTTGCGGGCAGTTGTACAGTCTAGGTTACCTAGCGGGCACTTGGACTTCTATGTTAACGAATGGGCATTTGGACTATGTAGGTTGCTTAGCGGGCACTTGGACTATCTAGGTTAGCTAACTGGCAATTGGATTATCTAAGTTACCTAGCGGGCACTTGGACTATGTAGGTTACCTAGCGGGCACTTGGACTATCTAGGTTAACTAGCAGACACTTGGACTATCTAGGTTAACTAGCGAACACTTGGACGATGCAGGTTCCCTAGCGGGCACTTGAACTATCTAGGTTCCCTAACGGGCACTTGGACTATGTAGGTTCCCTAGCGGGCACTTGTACTATGTACGTCCCTTAGCGGACACTTGGACTAAGTTGGTTCCCTATCGGGCACTTGAACTATGTAGGTTAACTAGCGGGCCCTTGGACTATGTAGGTTACCTAGCGGGCACTTGGACTATCTAGGTTACCTAGCAGGCACTTGGACTATGTACACACCCTAGCGGACACTTGGACTATCTAGGTTACCTAGACGGCACTTGGAGTATGTACGTCCCCTAGTGGGCACTTGGACTATCTAGGTTACCTAACGTGCAATAGGACTATCTAGGTTACCTAGCGGCACTTGGACTATCTAGGTTACCTAGCGGGCCCTTGGACTATGTAGGTCAACTAGCGGGACCTTGGACTATCTAGGTTAGCTTACGGGCACTTGGATTATGTAGGTTAACTAGAGGGCACTTGGACTATGTAGGTTAACTAGCGGGCACTCGCACCATCTAGCTTAACTAGCCGGCACTTGGACTATATAGGTTAACTAGCGGGCACTTGGATTTGCTAGGTTACCCTGCGGGCACTTGAACCATGTAGGTTAACTAGTTGGCCCTTGGACTATCTAGGCTCCCTATCGGGCACTTTGACTATGTAGGTTAACAAGCGGGCACTTGGACTATCTAGGTTCCCTAGTGGGCACTTGGTCTATGTACATACCCTAGCGGGCACTTGGAGTATCTAGGTTACCTAGCGGGCACTTGGACTATCTAGGTTCCCTGCGGGCACTTGGACTATATAGGTTCCCTAAAGGGCACTTGGACTATGTAGGTTCCCTAGCAGGCACTCAGACTATGAAGGTTCCCCAGCGGGCACTTGGACTATGTAGGTTGCCTAGCAGGCCCTTTGACTATGTAAGTTCTCTAACGGGCACTTGGACTATGTGGGTTCCCTAGCGGGGATTTGGACTATCTAGGTTACCTAACGGGCACTTGGTCTATGTACGTTACTAGCGGGCATTTGGACTATGTAGGTTACCTAGCGGATACTTGGACTATGTAGGTTCCCTGTCAGGTACTTGGACAATGTAGGTTAACAAGCGGACATTTGGACTCTCTAGGTTAACTAGCGGGCCCTTGGACTATGTAGGTTAACTAGCGGGCACTTTGACGATCTAGGTTATCAAACGGGCACTTGGACTATGTAGGTTACCTAGCAGGCACTTAGACTGTCGAGTTTACCTAGAGGGCACTTGGACTATCTAGGTTAACGAACGGGCACTTGGACTATCTAGGTTACCTAGCGGGCACTTGGACTATATAGGTTCCCTAAAGGGCACTTGGACTATGTAGGTTCCCTAGCAGGCACTTGGACTATGAAGGTTCCCTAGCGGGCTCTTGGACTATGTAGGTTCCCTAGCAGGCCCTTTGACTATGTAAGTTCTCTAACGGGCACTTGGACAATGTGGGTTCCCTAGCGGGCATTTGGACTATCTAGGTTACCTAACGGGCACTTGGACTATGTACGTTACTAGCGGGCATTTGCACTATGTAGGTTACCTAGCGGATACTTGGACTATGTTGGTTCTCTATCAGAGACTTGGACAATGTAGGTTAACTAGCGGGCACTTGGACTATCTAGGTTCCCTAGTGGGCAATTGGACTATTGGGTACACTAGCGGGCATTTGGACAATCTAGGTTACCTAACGGGCATCGACTATGTAGGTTCCCTAGCGGGCACTTGGCTTATGTAGGTTCCCTTCTTGCACTTGGATTATGTAGGTTACTAGCGGGCATTTGGACTATGTAGCTTACCTAGCGGGCACTTGGACTATGTAGGTTAACTAGCGGGCACTTGGACTATCTAGGTTACCTAGCGGGCACATGGACTATGTACGTTTCCTAGCGGGCACTTGGACTATCTATGTTAACTAGCGGGCACATGGACTATGTAGGTTCCCTATCGGGCAATTAGACTATGTGGGTTACCTAGCGGGCACTTGGACTATGTAGGTTACCTAGCGGGCCCTTGGACTATCTAGGTTAGTTAACAGGAACTTGGACTATCTAGGTTACCTAACGGGCACTTAGACTATGCAGGTAACCTGGCGGGCACTTTGACTGACTAGGTTACCTAGCGGGCACTTGGACTTCTAGGTTAAGGAACGGGCACTTGGACTATGTAGGTTGCCTAGCGGGCACTAGGACTATGTAGGTTTCCTAGAGGTCACTTGGACAATCTAGGCTACCTAACGGGCACTTGGACTATGTAGGTTAACTAGCGGACACTTGGATGATCTAGATTAACTAGCGGGCAATTGGAATATCTAGGTTAACTAGGGGGCCCTTGGACTATGCAGGTTAACTAGCGGGCACTTGGACTATCTAGGTTAGCTAACAGGAACATGGACTATCTAGGTTACCTAGCGGACACTAGGACTATGTAGGTTACCTAGCGGTCACTTGGAGTATCTAGGCTACCTAACGGGCACTTGGACTACGTAGGTTAACTAGCAGACACTTGGATGATCTAGGTTAACTAGCGGGCAGTTGGCCTATGTAGGTTAACTAGCGGGCACTTAGAAAATCTAGGTTAACTAGCGGGTTCTTGGACTATGTAGGTTAACTAGCGGGCACTTAGAAAATCTAGGTTAACTAGCGGGTTCTTGGACTATGTAGGTTAACTAGCGGGCCCTTGGACTATGTAGGTTAACTAGCGGGCACTTGGACGATCTAGATTAACTAGCAGGCACTTGGACTATCTAGGTTAACTAGTGGGCACTTGGACTATCTAGGTTACCTAGCAGGCACTTGGACGATGCAGGTTCCCTAGCGGGCACTTGGACTATCTAGGCTCCCTATCGGGCACTTTGACTATGTAGGTTACCTAGCGGGCACTTGGACTATCTAGGTTACCTAGCGGGCACTTGGTCTATGTATATTCCCTAGCGGACACTTGGACGATCTTGGTTACCTAGCGGGCACTTGGACTATGTACGTCCCCTAGTGGGCACTTGGACTATCTAGGTTAACTAACGGGCACTAGGACTATCTAGGTTAACTAGCGGGCACTTGGTCTATCTAGGTTACTTGGCAGGCACTTGGACTATGTAGGTCAAATAGCGGGCCCTTGGACTATCTAGGTTAGCTAACGGGCTCTTGGATTATGTAAGTTAACTAGCGGGCCCTTGGACTATGTAGGTTAACTAGCGCACACTTGGACGATCTAGGTTAACTAGCGGGCACTTGGATTATCTAGGTTAGCTAGCGGGCACTTGAACTATGTAGGTTAACTAGTGGGCCCTTAGGCTATCTATGTTAGCTAACGGGCACTTGGACTATGAAGGTTAATTAGCGGGTACTTGGACTACGTAGGTGCCCTAGCGGGCACTTGGACTATCTAGGTTACCTAGCGTGCACTTGAACTATCTACGTTACCTAGCGGGTACTTGGACTATCTAGGTTAACTAGCGGGCACTTGGACTATGTAAGTTCCCTAGCGGGCACTTGGATTATGTAGGATCCCTATCAGGCACTTGGACTATGTTGGTTACTAGCGGGCATTTGGACTATGTAGGTTATCTAACGGGCACTTGGACAATGTAAGTTCCGTATGGGGCACTTGGACTATGTTGGTTAACTTCGGGCACTAGGACTATGTAGGTTACCTAGCGGGCACTTGGACTATCTTGGTTACCTAGCGGGCACTTGGACTATGTAGGTTAACTAGCGGACACTTGGACGAACAAGGTTAACGAGCGGGCACTTTGACTATGTTGGTTACCTAGCGGGCACTTGGACTATGTAGGTTAACTAGGGGACACTTGGACGAACTAGGTTAACGAGTGGGCCCTTGGGCTATGTAGGTTACCTAGCGGGCAGTTGGACTATGTAGGTTACCTAGCGGGCACTTGGACTATGTAGGTTACCTAGCGGGCACTAGGACTATCTAGGTTAGCTAACGGGCACTTGGAGTATCTAGGTTACCTAGCGGGCAGTTGGACTATGTAGGATACCTAGCGGGCACTTGGACTATGTAGGTTACCTAACGGGCACTTGGACTATGCAGGTAAACTTGCGGGCAGTTGTACAGTCTAGGTTACCTAGCGGGCACTTGGACTTCTATGTCAACGAACGGGCATTTGGACTACGTAGGTTGCTTAGCGGGCACTTGGACTATCTAGGTTAGCTAACTGGCAATTGGATTATCTAAATTACCTAGAGGGCACTTGGACTAAGTAGGTTACCTAGCGGGCACTTGAACTATGTAGGTTACCTAACGGGCACTTGGACTATGCAGGTAAACTTGCGGGCAGTTGTACAGTCTAGGTTACCTAGCGGGCACTTGGACTTCTATGTTAACGAATGGGCATTTGGACTATGTAGGTTGCTTAGCGGGCACTTGGACTATCTAGGTTAGCTAACTGGCAATTGGATTATCTAAGTTACCTAGCGGGCACTTGGACTATGTAGGTTACCTAGCGGGCACTTGGACTATCTAGGTTAACTAGCAGACACTTGGACTATCTAGGTTAACTAGCGAACACTTGGACGATGCAGGTTCCCTAGCGGGCACTTGAACTATCTAGGTTCCCTAACGGGCACTTGGACTATGTAGGTTCCCTAGCGGGCACTTGTACTATGTACGTCCCTTAGCGGACACTTGGACTAAGTTGGTTCCCTATCGGGCACTTGAACTATGTAGGTTAACTAGCGGGCCCTTGGACTATGTAGGTTACCTAGCGGGCACTTGGACTATCTAGGTTACCTAGCAGGCACTTGGACTATGTACACACCCTAGCGGACACTTGGACTATCTAGGTTACCTAGACGGCACTTGGAGTATGTACGTCCCCTAGTGGGCACTTGGACTATCTAGGTTACCTAACGTGCAATAGGACTATCTAGGTTACCTAGCGGCACTTGGACTATCTAGGTTACCTAGCGGGCCCTTGGACTATGTAGGTCAACTAGCGGGACCTTGGACTATCTAGGTTAGCTTACGGGCACTTGGATTATGTAGGTTAACTAGAGGGCACTTGGACTATGTAGGTTAACTAGCGGGCACTCGCACCATCTAGCTTAACTAGCCGGCACTTGGACTATATAGGTTAACTAGCGGGCACTTGGATTTGCTAGGTTACCCTGCGGGCACTTGAACCATGTAGGTTAACTAGTTGGCCCTTGGACTATCTAGGCTCCCTATCGGGCACTTTGACTATGTAGGTTAACAAGCGGGCACTTGGACTATCTAGGTTCCCTAGTGGGCACTTGGTCTATGTACATACCCTAGCGGGCAATTGTACTATCTAGGTTACCTAGCGGGCATTTGGACTATGTACGTCCCCTAGTGGGCACCTGGACTATCTAGGTTAACTAACAGGCACTAGGACTATCTAGGTTACCTTGCGGGAACTTGGACTATTTAGGTTACCTAGTGGGCACTTAGACTATCTAGGTTACCTAACGGGCACTTGGACTATCTAGTTTAGCTAACAGGAACTTGGACTATCTAGGTTACCTAGCAGGCACTTGGACTATGTAGGTTTCCTAGCGGTCACTTGGACTATGTAGGTTACCTAGCGGGCAGTTGGACTATCTAGGTTACCTAACGGGCATTTAGACTATGCAGTTAACATAGCGGGCACTTGGACTGTCTAGGTTACCTAACGGGCACATGGACTTCTAGGTTAACGAACGGGCACTTGGACTATGTAGGTTGACTACTGGGCCCTTGGACGATCTAGGTTAGGTAACGGGCATTAGGACTATCTAGGTTACCTAGCGGGAAATTGGACTATGTAGGTAACCTAGCGGGCACTTGGACTATCTAGGTTACCTAACGGGCACTTGGACGATCTAGGTTAACTAGCGGGCACTTGGACTATCTAGGTTAACTAGCGGGCACTTGGACGATGCAGGTTCCCTAGCGGTCACTTGGACTATGTGGGTACCCTAGCGGGCATTTGGACTATCTAGGTTACCTAACGGGCATTTGGATTATGTGGGTTCCCTAGTAGGCACTTGGATTATGTAGGTTCCCTTCTTGCACTTGGACTATGTAGGTTACTAGCGGGCATTTGGACTATGTAGGTTACCTAGCGGGCACTTGGACTATGTAGGTTCCCTATCGGGCACTTGGAAAATGTAGGTTAACTAGCGGGCGCTAGGACTATGCAGGTGCCCTAGCGGGCATTTGGACTATATAGATTACCAAGCACGCCCTTGGGCTTTGTAGTTTAACTAGCGGGCACTTGGACTATCTAGGTTACCTAGCAGGCACTTAGACTATCTCGGTTCCCTAGCGGGCACTTGGACTATATAGGTTCCCTAAAGGGCACTTGGAATATGTAGGTTCCCTAGCAGGCACTCGGACTATGAAGGTTCCCCAGCGGGCACTTGGACTATCTAAGTTAACTAGCGGGCCCTTGGACTATGTAGGTTAACTAGCGGGCACTTTGACGATCTAGGTTAGCAAAAGGGCACTTGGACTATGTAGGTTACCTAGCGGGCACTTGGACAATCTAGGTTAACGAACGGGCACTTGGACTATGTAGGTTAGCTAACAGGAACTTGGACTATCTAGGTTACCTAGCGGGCACTTGGACGATGCATGTTCCCTAGCGGGCACTTTGACTATGTAGGTTCCCTAGCGGGCAATTGGACTATGTGGGTACCCTAGCGGGCATTTGGACTATCTAGGTAACCTAACGGGCATTTCGACTATGTAGGTTCCCAGCGGGCAATTGGATTACGTAGGTTCCCTTCTTGCACTTGGACTATGAAGGTTACTAGCGGGCACTTTGACTGTCTTGGTTACCTAGCGGGCACTTGGACTATGTAGGTTAACAAGCGGACACTTGGACGAACTAGGTTAACGAGCGGGCCATTTGACTATGTAGGTTACCTAGCGGGCACTTGGACTATCTAGCTTAGCTAACGGGCACTTGGAGTATCTAGGTTACCTAGCGGGCAGTTGGACTATGTAGGTTACCTTGCGGGCACTTGGACTATCTAGGTTACCTAACGGGCACTTGGACTATGCAGGTTACCTAGCGTGCACTTGAACTATCTATGTTACCTAGAGGGTACTAGGACTATCTAGGTTAACTAGCGGGCACTTGGACTATCTAGGTTAACTAGCGGGCAATTGGACTATGTAAGTTCCTTTATGCGGGCTCTTGGATTATTTAGGTTCCCTATCAGGCACTTGGACTATGTAGGTTACTAGCGGGCATTTAGACTATGTAGGTTACCTAACGGGCACTTGGACTACGTAGGTTCCGAATCGGGCACTTGGACTATGCAGGTTACCTAGCGTACACTTGAACTATCTACGTTACCTAGAGGGTACTTGGACTATCTAGGTTAACTAGCGGGCACTTGGACTATCTAGGTTAACTAACGGGCACTTGGACTATGTAAATTCCTTAGCGGGCACTTGGATTATGTAGGTTCCCTATCAGGTACTTGGACTATGTAGGTTACTAGCGGGAATTTGGACTATGTAGGTTACCTAACGGGCACCTGGACTATGTAGGTTCCGAATCGGGCACTTGGACTATGTTGGTTAACTAGCGGGCACTAGGACTATGTAGGTTACCTAGCGGGCACTTGGACTATCTAGGTTAGCTAACAGGAACTTGGACTAACTAGGTTACCTAGCGGGCTTTGGTCTATCTAGGTTTACTAGCGGACACTTGGACGAACTAGGTTAACGAGCGGGCCATTGGACTATGTAGGTTACCTAGCGGGCACTTAGACTATCTAGGTTAGCTAACAGGAACTTGGACTATCTAGGTTACCTAGCGGGCACTAGGATATGTAGGTTTCCTAAAGGTCACTTGGACTATCTAGGCTACCTAAGGGGCACTTGGACTAACTAGGTTAGCTAACGGGCACTTGGACTATGCAGGTAACCTTGCGGGCACTTGGACAGTCTAGGTTACCTAGCGGGCACTTGGACTTCTATGTTAACGAACGGGCACTTGGACTATGTAGGTTGCCTAGCGGGCACTTGGACTATCTAGGTTAGCTAACGGGCAATTGGATTATCTAGGATACCTAGCGGGCACTTGGACTATGTAGGTTACCTAGCGGGCACTTGGACTATCTAGGTTACCTAACGGGAACTTGGAAAATATAGGTTAACTAGCGGGCACTTGGACTATCTAGTTTAACTAGCAGGCACTTGGACTATCTAGGTTAACTAGCGAGCACTTGGACGATGCATGTTCCCTAGCGGGCACTTGGACTATCTAGGTTCCCTAACGGGCATTTGGACTATCTAGGTTCCCTAGCAGGCACTTGTACTAAGTACGTCCCTTAGCGGGCACTTGGACTATGTTGGTTCCTTATCGGGCACTTGGACTATGTAGGTTAACTAGCAGGCCCTTGGACTATGTAGGTTAACTAGAGGGCACTTAGACTATCTAGGTTACCTAGCGGACACTTGGACTATGTACATATCCTAGCGGGCACTTGGACTATCTAGGTTACCAAGAGGGCACTTGGACTATGTAAGTCCCCTAGAGGGCACTTGAACTATCTAGGTTAACTAACGTGCACTAGGACAATCTAGGTTAACTAGCGGGCACTTGGTCTATCTAGGTTAGCTAACGGGCACTTGGATTATGTAAGTTCACTAGCGGGCACTTGGACTATGTAGGTTAACTAGCGGACACTTGGACGATCTAGGTTAACTAGCGGCCCCTTGCACTATGTAGATTAACTAGCGGGCCCTTGGACTATGTAGGTTAACTAGCGCACACTTGGACGATCTAGGTTAACTAGCGGGCACTTGGATTATCTAGGTTAGCAAGCGTGCACTTGAACTATCAACGTTACCTAGAGGGTACTTGGACTATCTAGGTTAACTAGCGGGCACTTGGACTATCTAGGTTAACTAATGGGCACTTGGACTATGTAAGTTCCTTAGCGGGCACTTGGATTATGTAGGTTACCTAATGGGCACTTGGACTATGTAGGTTCCGAATCGGGCACTTGGACTATGTTGGTTATCTAGCGGGCACTAGTACTATGTAGGTTACCAAGCGGGCACTTGGACTATCTAGGTTAGCTAACAGGAACTTGGACTAACTAGGTTACCTAGTGGGCACTTGGACTATCTAGGTTAACTAGCGGGCACTTGTACTATCTAGGTTACCTAGCGGGCCCTTGGACTATGTAGGTTACCTAGTGGGCACTTGGACTATCTAGGTTAACGAATGGGCACTTGGACTATGTAGGTTACCTAGCGGGGAATTAGACTATCTAGGTTAGTTAACTGGAACTTGGAATATCTAGGTTACCTAGCCGGCACTTGGACTATGTAGGTTACCTTGCGGGCACTTGGAATATGTAGGTTACCTTGCGGGCACTTGGACTATCTAGGTTACCTTGCGGGCACTTGGACTATCTAGGTTAGCTAACAGGAACTTGGACTATCTAGGCTACCTAGCGGGCACTTGGTCTATCTAGGTTAGCTAACGGGCACTTGGACTTCTATGTTAATGAACGGGCACTTGGATTATGTAGGTTGCCTAGCGGGCACTTGGACTCTCTAGGTTAGCTAACGGGCAATTGGATTATCTAGGATACCTAGCGGGCACTTGGATTATGTAGGTTACCTAGCGGGCACTTGGACTATCTAGGTTACCTAAAGGGAACTTGGAAAATATTGGTTAACTAGCGGGCACTTGGACTATCTAGGTTAGCTAGGGGGCCCATGGACTATGTAGGTTAACTAGCGGGCACTTAGAAAATCTAGGTTAACTAGCGGGTTCTTGGACTATGTACGTTAACTAGCGGGCCCTTGGACTATGTAGGTTCCCTAGCGGACACTTGGACTATGTACATCCCTTAGCAGGCACTTGGAGTATGTTGGTTCCCTATCGGGCACTTGGACTATGTAGGTTAACTAGCAGGCCCTTGGACTATGTAGGTTAACTAGTGGGCACTTAGACTATCTAGGTTACCTAGCGGACACTTGGACTATGTACATATCCTAGCGGGCACTTGGACTATCTAGGTTACCAAGAGGGCACTTGGACTATGTACGTCCCCTAGTGGGCACTTGGACTATCTAGGTTACCTAACGGGCAATAGTACTATCTAGGTTACCTAGCGGCACTTGGACTATCTAGGTTACCTAGCGGGCACTTGGACTATGTAGGTCAACTAGCGGGCCCTTGGACTATCTAGGTTAGCTTACGGGCACTTGGACTATGTAGGTTAACTAGAGGGCACGTGGACTATGTAGGTTAACTAGAGGGCACTTGGACTATGTAGGTTAACTAGCGGGCAATTGGACCATCTAGGTTAACTAGCGGGCACTTGGACTATATAGGTTAACTAGCGGGCACTTGGATTAGCTAGGTTACCTAGCAGTCACTTGAACCATGTAGGTTAACTAGTTGGCCCTTGGACTATCTAGGTTAGCTAACGGGCACTTGGACTATGTAGGTTAATTAGCGTGCACTTGGATTATGTAGGTGCCCTAGAGGGCATTTGGACTATATAGATTACCTAGCGGGCACTTGGACTTGTATGTTACCTAGTGGGCACTTGGACTATCTAGGTTACCTATCGGGCACTTGGACTATCTAAGTTCCCTAGCGAGCACTTGGACTATATAGGTTCCCTAAAGGGCACTTGGACTATGTAGGTTCCCTAGCAGGCACTAGGACTATGTAGGTTCCCTAGCGGGCACTTGGACTATGTATGTTCCCTAGCAGGCCCTTTGACTATGTAAGTTCCCTAGCGGGCACCTCGACTATGTGGGTTCCCTAGCGGGCATTTGGACTATCTAGGTTACCTAACGGGCACTTGGACTATGTGGGTACCCTAGCAGGCACTTGGACAATGTAGGTTAACTAGCGGGCGCTAGGACTATGTAGGTTCCCTATCATGAACTTGGACAATGTAGGTTAACTAGCGGGCACTAGGACTATGTAGGTTACCTAGCTGGCCCTTGGACTATGTAGGTTAACAAGCGGGCACTTTGACTATCTAGGTTAACTAGCGGGCCCAATGACTATCTAGGTTAACTAGGGGCCTTTGACGATCTAGGTTAGCAAACGGGCAATTGGACTATGTAGGTTACCTAGGGGGCACTTGGACTATGTGGGTACCCTAGCGGGCATTTGGACTATCTAGGTTACCTAACGAGCACTTGGACTATGTGGGTACCCTAGCGGGCACTTGGACAATGTAGGTTAACCAGCGGGGGCTAGGACTATGTAGTTTACCTAGCGGGCACTTGGACTATGTAGGTTAACTAGCAGGCACTTGGACAATCTAGGTTACCTAACAGGCTCTTGGACTATGTATGTTTCCTAGCGGGCACATGGACTATCTATGTTAACTAGCGGGCACATGGACTATGTATGTTCCCTAGCGGGCACTTGGACTATGTAGGTTAACTAGCGGGCCCTTGGACTATCTAGGTTACCTAAGGGTACTTGGACTATCTAAGTTACCTAGAGGGCACTTGGACTATTTAGATTAACTAGCGGACACTTGGAAGACCTAGGTTTACTAGCAGGCACTTGGACAATCTAGGTTACCTAGCTGGCCCTTGGACTATGTAGGTTAACTAGCAGGCACTTGGACTATCAGGTACTAGCGGTCACTTGGACTATGTAGGTAACCTAGCGGGAACTTGGACTGTCTAGGTTACCTAGCGGGCAATTGGACTATCTAGTTTACCTAACAGGCAATTGGACTATCTAGGTTACCTAACGGGCCATGGGACTATCTAGGTTAACTATCGGGCACTTGTACTATGTAGGTTACCTAGCGGGCACTTGGACTATATAGGTTAGTTAACAGGAACTTGGAATATCTAGGTTACCTAGCGGGCACTTGGACTATGTAGGTTACCTTGCGGGCACTTGGACTATGTAGGTTACCTAGCGGGCACATGGACTATCTATATTAGCTAACGGGCACTTGGACTATCTAGGTTAACGAACGGGCACTTGGACTATGTAGGTTAGCTAACAGGAACTTGTACTATCTAGGTTAACTAGCGGGCACTTGGACGATGCAGGTTCCCTAGTGGGCACTTTGACGATGTAGGTTCCCTAGTGGGCACTTGGACTATGTGGGTACCCTAGTGGGCATTTTGATTATCTAGGATACCTAACGGGCATTTGGACTACATAGGTTCCCTGGCGGGCATTTGGACTATGTAGATTACCTAGTGCGCACTTGGAATATGTAGGTTCCCTA
Source organism: Tenrec ecaudatus (assembly GCF_050624435.1). Taxonomy (NCBI): domain Eukaryota; kingdom Metazoa; phylum Chordata; class Mammalia; order Afrosoricida; family Tenrecidae; genus Tenrec; species Tenrec ecaudatus. The sequence goes on along the minus strand of NW_027459122.1, from coordinate 83,571 downwards.
TCGGGCACTTGGACAATGTAGGTTAATTAGTGGGCGCTAGGACTCTGTAGGTTACCTAGCGGGCACTTGGACTATGTAGGTTAACTAGCGGGCACTTGGACTATCTAGGTTAACTAGCGGACACTTGGACGAACTAGGTTAACGAGCGGGCCCTTGGACTATGTAGGTTACCTAGCGGGCACTTGGACTATCTAGGTTAGCTAACAGGAACTTGAAATATCTAGGTTACCTAGCGGGCCCTTCGACTATGTAGGTTACCTAGCGGGCACTTGGACTATCTAGGTTACCTAGCGGGCACTTAGACTATGTAGGTTAAGTAGCGGGCACTTGGACGTACTAGGTTAACTAGCTGGCACTTGGATGATATCGCTTAACTAGCGGGCACTTGGATTATCTAGGTTAGCTAGCGGGCACTTGAACTATGTAGGTAACACCTAGCGGGCACTTGGACAGTCTAGGTTACCTAGCGGGCACTTGGACTACCTAGGTTAACGAACGGGCACTTGGACTATGTAGGGTACCTAGCGGGCACTTGGACTATGTAGGATCCCTATCGGACATTTGGACTACTTAGGTTACCTAGCGGGCACTTGGACTATCTAGGTTAACTAGCGGGAACTTGGACTATCTAGGTCAACTAGCGGGCCCTGGTACTATGTAGGTTAACTAGCGAGCACTTGGACAATCTAGGTTAACTAGTGGACCTTGGACTATGTAGGTTAACTAGCGGGCCCTTGGACTATGTATGTTAACTAGGAGGCACTTGGACGATCTAGGTTAACTAGCGGGCACTTGGACTATGTAGGTTCCCTAGCGGGCATTTGGACTACGTAGATAACCTAGCAGGCACTTAGACTTTGTAGGTTACCTAGCGGGCACTTGGACTATCTAGGTTAACTAACGGGCACTTGGACTATGTAGGTTGCCTAGCGGGCACTTGGATTATGTAGGTTCTCTATAGGGCACTTGGACTATGTAGATTAACTAGCGGGAACTTGGACTGTCTAGGTTACCTAGCGAGCACTTGGATTATCTAGGTTAACGAACGGGCACTTGGACTATGTAGGTTGCCTAGCGGGCCCTTGGAGTATCTAGGTTACCGAACGGACACTTGGATTATGTCGGCCCACTAGGGGGCCCTTGGACGATCTAGGTTACCTAGCGGGTACTTGAATTATCTAGGTTAACTAGCGGGCACTTGCACTATCTAGGTTACCTAGCAGGCACTTGGACTATCTATGTTAGGTAACGGGCACTTGGACTATCTAGGTTACCTAGCGGGAACTTGGACAATGTTAGTTACCTAGCGGGCACTTGGACTATCTACGTTACCTAACGGGCCCTTTGACTATCTAGATTACACAGCGGGCACTTGGACTGTGTAGGTTAAATAGCGAGCACTTGGACTCTAGGTTACCTAGCGGGCACTTGGAATATCTAAGTTACCTTGTGGGCCCTTGGACAATGTAGGTTTCCTAGCGGGCACTTGGACTATCTAGGTTAACGAACGGGCACTTGAACTATGTAGGTTAAATAGCGAGCACTTGGACTCTAGGTTACCTAGCAGGCACTTGGACTATCTAGGTTACCTTGTGGGCCCTTGCACTATGTAGGTTTCCTAGCGGGCACTTGGACTATCTAGGTTAACGAACGGGCACTTGGACTATGTAGGTAACCTAGCGGGCACTTGGACAATGTAAGTTAGCTAGCGGGCACTTGGACTATCTAGGTTACCTAACGGGCACTTGGAGAATGTAGGTTAACTAGGGGGCACTAGGACTATGTAGGTAACCTAGCGGGCACTTGGACAGTCTAGGTTACCTAGTGGGCCCTTAGACTATGTAGGTTTCCTAGCGGGCACTTGGACTATCTAGGTTAACTAGCGGACCTTGGACTATGTGGGTTAACTAGCTGGCCCTTGGACTATGTAGGTTAACTAGCGGACACTTGGACGATCTAGGTTAACTAGAGGGCACTTGGACTATCTAGGTTACCTAGCGGGCACTTGGACTATGTAGGTTCCCAGGCGGGCATTTGGACTATATAGATAACCTAGCGGGCACTTAGACTTTGTAGGTTACCTAGCGTTCACTTGGACTATCTAGGTTACCTAGCTGGCACTTGAAATATCTACGTAGCCTAGCGGGTTCTTGGAGTATGTAGGTTACCTAGCGGGCTGTTGGACTATCTAGGTTAACTAACAGGCACTTGGACTATGTAAGTTCCCTACCGGGCTCTTGGACTATGTGCGTTAACTAGAGGGCATTTGGACTATGTAGGTTACCTAGCGGGCACTTGACTATCTAGGTTACCTAGCGGGCATTTGGATTATGTAGGCTCCCTAGCGGGCATTTGGACTATATAGATTCCTTAGCGGGCACTTAGACTTTGTAGGTTACCTAGCGAGCACTTGGACTATCTAGGTTACCTAGCTGGCACTTGAACTATCTACGTTACCTAGCGGGTACTTTGAGTATGTAGGTTACCTACTGTGCTGTTGGACTATCTAGGTTACCTAGCGGGTACTTGGACTTCTAGGTTAACGAACGGGCACTTGGACTATGTATGTTGCCTAGCGGGCACTTGGACTATCTAGGTTAGGTAACGGGCACTTGGACTATCTAGGTTACCTAGCGGGAACTTGGACAATGTAGGTTACCTAGCAGGCACTTGGACTATCTAGGTTACCTAACGGGCACTTTCACTATTTAGGTTACCTAGCGGGCACTTTGACTATCTAGGTTAACTAGCGGGCACTTGGACTATGTAGGTTACCTAGCAGACACTTGCACTATGTAGGTTACCTAGCGGGCACTTGGACTATGTAGGTTACCTAGCGGGCTCTTGGACTATCTAGGTTACCTAGCAGGCACTTTGACTATCTAGGTTAACTAACGGGCACTTGGACTATGTAGGTTGCCTAGCGGGCACTTGGACTATATAGGTTCCCTAGCGGGCACTTGGATTATGTAGGTTCCCTATCGGGCACTTGGATTATGTAGGTTAACTAGAGGGCACTTGAACTGTCTACGTTACCTAGCGGGCACTTGGATTATCTAGGTTAACGAATGGGCACTTGGACTATGTAGGTTACCTAGCCGCCACTTGGACTATTTAGGTTAGCTAGGGGGCACTTGTACTATCTAGGTTACCTAGGTGGCACTTGGACTATGTAGGTCAAGTAACGGGCCCTTGGACTACCTAGGTTAGCTAACGGGAACTTAGATTATGTAGGTTAACTAGGGGGCACTTGGAATATATAGGATAACTAGCGGACACTTGCTCTATGTAGGTTAACTAGCGGGCCCCTGGACTATGAAGGATAACTAGCGGGCCCTTGGACTATCTAGGTTCCCTAAAGGGCACTTGGACTATCTAGGTTACCTCGCGGGCACTAGGACTATGTAGGCAAACTAGGGGGCCCTTGGACGATCTAGGTTACCTAGCGGGTACTAGAACTATCTAGGTTAACTAGCGGGCACTTGCACTATCTAAATTACCTAGCGGGCATATGGACTATGTACGTTCCCTAGCGGGCACTTGGACTATCTATGTTAACTAGCGGGCACTTGGAATATGTAGGTTAACTAGCGGACATTTGCACTATGTAGGTTACCTAGCAGGCACTTGTACTATGTAGGTTAACTAGCGGGCACTTGGACTGTCTAGGTTACCTAGCGGGCACTTGGATTATCTAGGTTAACGAACGGGCACTTGGACTATGTAGGTTACCTAGCCGCCACTTGGACTATCTAGGTTAGCTAACAGGCACTTGGACTATCTAGGTTCCCTAGCAGGCACTTGTACTATCTGGGTTACATAGCTGGCACTTGGACTATGTAGGTCAACAAGCGGGCCCTTGGACTATCTAGGTTAGCTAACGGGCACTTAGATTATGTAGGTTAACTAGCGGGCACTTGGAATATGTAGGTTAACTAGCGGACACTTGCACTATGTAGGTTTACTAGCGGGCCCTTGGACTATCTAGGTTCCCTAAAGTGCACTTGGACTATCTAGTTACCGAACGGGCACTTGGACTATTTAGGTTACCAAGCGGGCAGTTGGACTATGTAGGCTAACTAGGGGGCCCTTGGACGATCTAGGTTACCTAGCGGGTAATTGAACTATCTAGGTTAACTAGCGGGCACTTGCACTATCTCGGTTACCTAGTGGGCACTTGGACTATGTACGTTCCCTAGCGGGCACTTGGATTATCTATGTTAACTAGAGGGCACTTGGAATATGTAGGTTAACTAGCGGACACTAGCACTATGTAGGTTACCTAGCAGGCACTTGGACTATCTAGGTTAACTAGCGGGCAATTGGACTATCTAGGTTAATTAGCGTGCACTTGGAATATGTAGGTTCCTTAGCGGGCACTTGGACTATCTAGGTTGCTTAGCGGGCACTTGTATTATGTAGGTTAACTAGCGTGCCCTTGGACTATCTAGGTTATGTAGCGGGCACTTTGTATATAGGATAACTAGCGGGCACTTGGTCTATGTAGGTTAACTAGAGGACACTTGGACTATCTAGGTTAACTTGTGGGCCCTTGGACTATGTAGGTAACCTTGCGGGCACTTGGACAGTTTAGGTTACCTAGCAGGCACTTGGACTATCTAGGTTAACGAACGGGCACTTGGACTATATAGGTTACCTAGCGGGCACTTGGACTATGTAGGATCCCCATCGGACATTTGGACTACTTTGGTTACCTAGCGGGCACTTGGACTATCTAGGTTAACTAGCGGACCTTGGACTATGTGGGTTAACTTGCGGGCCCTTGGACTATGTAGGTTAACTAGCGGGCACTTGGACGATCTAGGTTAACTAGAGGGCACTTGGACTATCTAGGTTACCTTGTGGGCACTTGGACTATGTAGGTTCCCTGGCGGGCATTTGGACTATATAGATAACCTAGCGGGCACTTAGACTTTGTAGGTTACCTAGCGGGCACTTGGACTATCTAGGTTACCTAGCTGGCACTTGAACTATCTACGTTGCCTAGCGGGTTCTTGGAGTATGTAGGTTACCTAGAGGGCTGTTGGACTATCTAGGTTACCTAGCGGGCACTTGGACTATCTAGGTTAACTAACGGGCACATGGACTATGTAGGTTCCCTAGCGGGCCCTTGGACTATGTAAGTTCCCTAGCGGGCACTTGGACTATGTGGGTTAACTAGAGAGCATTTGGACTATGTAGGTTACCTAGCGGGCACTTGGACTATGTAGGTTCCTTATCGGGCACTTGGAGAATGTAGGTTAACTAGGGGGCACTAGGACTATGTAGGTTACCTAGCGGGCCCTTGAAGTATCTAGGTTACCTAGCGGGCATTTGGATTATGTAGGCTCCATAGCGGGCATTTGGACTATATAGATTTCTTAGCGGGCACTTAGAGTTTGTAGGTTACCTAGCGGGCACTTGGACTATCTAGGTTAACTTGTGGGCCCTTGGACTATGTAGGTAACCTTGCGGGTACTTGGACAGTTTAGGTTACCTAGCAGGCACTTGGACTATCTAGGTTAACGAACGGGCACTTGGACTATCTAGGTTACCTAGCGGGAACGTGGACAATGTAAGTTACCTAGCGGGCACTTGGACTATCTAGGTTACCTAACGGGCACTTTGACTATCTAGGTTACATAGGGGGCACTTGGACTATGTAGGTTAACTAGCGAGCACTTGGACTCTAGCTTACCTAGCGGGCACTTGGACTATCTATGTTACCTAGCGGGCCCTTGGACTATCTAGGTTAACGAACGGGCACTTGGAATATGCAGGTAACATAGCGGCCACTTGGACTGTCTAGGTTACCTAGCGGGGACTTTGACTAACTAGGTTACATAGCGGGCACTTGGACTATGTAGGTTAACTAGCGAGCACTTGGATTCTAGGTTACCTAGCGGGCACTTGGACTATCTAGGTTACCTAGCAGGCCCTTGGACTATGTAGGTTTCCTAGCGGGCACTTGGACTATCTAGGTTAACGAACGGGCACTTGGAATATGCAGGTAACATAGCGGCCACTTGGACTGTCTAGGTTACCTAGCGGGGACTTTGACTAACTAGGTTACATAGCGGGCACTTGGACTATGTAGGTTAACTAGCGGGCCCCTGGACTATGAAGGATAACTAGCGGGCCCTTGGACTATCTAGGTTCCCTAAAGGGCACTTGGACTATCTAGGTTACCTCGCGGGCACTAGGACTATGTAGGCAAACTAGGGGGCCCTTGGACGATCTAGGTTACCTAGCGGGTACTAGAACTATCTAGGTTAACTAGCGGGCACTTGCACTATCTAAATTACCTAGCGGGCATATGGACTATGTACGTTCCCTAGCGGGCACTTGGACTATCTATGTTAACTAGCGGGCACTTGGAATATGTAGGTTAACTAGCGGACATTTGCACTATGTAGGTTACCTAGCAGGCACTTGTACTATGTAGGTTAACTAGCGGGCACTTGGACTGTCTAGGTTACCTAGCGGGCACTTGGATTATCTAGGTTAACGAACGGGCACTTGGACTATGTAGGTTACCTAGCCGCCACTTGGACTATCTAGGTTAGCTAACAGGCACTTGGACTATCTAGGTTCCCTAGCAGGCACTTGTACTATCTGGGTTACATAGCTGGCACTTGGACTATGTAGGTCAACAAGCGGGCCCTTGGACTATCTAGGTTAGCTAACGGGCACTTAGATTATGTAGGTTAACTAGCGGGCACTTGGAATATGTAGGTTAACTAGCGGACACTTGCACTATGTAGGTTTACTAGCGGGCCCTTGGACTATCTAGGTTCCCTAAAGTGCACTTGGACTATCTAGTTACCGAACGGGCACTTGGACTATTTAGGTTACCAAGCGGGCAGTTGGACTATGTAGGCTAACTAGGGGGCCCTTGGACGATCTAGGTTACCTAGCGGGTAATTGAACTATCTAGGTTAACTAGCGGGCACTTGCACTATCTCGGTTACCTAGTGGGCACTTGGACTATGTACGTTCCCTAGCGGGCACTTGGATTATCTATGTTAACTAGAGGGCACTTGGAATATGTAGGTTAACTAGCGGACACTAGCACTATGTAGGTTACCTAGCAGGCACTTGGACTATCTAGGTTAACTAGCGGGCAATTGGACTATCTAGGTTAATTAGCGTGCACTTGGAATATGTAGGTTCCTTAGCGGGCACTTGGACTATCTAGGTTGCTTAGCGGGCACTTGTATTATGTAGGTTAACTAGCGTGCCCTTGGACTATCTAGGTTATGTAGCGGGCACTTTGTATATAGGATAACTAGCGGGCACTTGGTCTATGTAGGTTAACTAGAGGACACTTGGACTATCTAGGTTAACTTGTGGGCCCTTGGACTATGTAGGTAACCTTGCGGGCACTTGGACAGTTTAGGTTACCTAGCAGGCACTTGGACTATCTAGGTTAACGAACGGGCACTTGGACTATATAGGTTACCTAGCGGGCACTTGGACTATGTAGGATCCCCATCGGACATTTGGACTACTTTGGTTACCTAGCGGGCACTTGGACTATCTAGGTTAACTAGCGGACCTTGGACTATGTGGGTTAACTTGCGGGCCCTTGGACTATGTAGGTTAACTAGCGGGCACTTGGACGATCTAGGTTAACTAGAGGGCACTTGGACTATCTAGGTTACCTTGTGGGCACTTGGACTATGTAGGTTCCCTGGCGGGCATTTGGACTATATAGATAACCTAGCGGGCACTTAGACTTTGTAGGTTACCTAGCGGGCACTTGGACTATCTAGGTTACCTAGCTGGCACTTGAACTATCTACGTTGCCTAGCGGGTTCTTGGAGTATGTAGGTTACCTAGAGGGCTGTTGGACTATCTAGGTTACCTAGCGGGCACTTGGACTATCTAGGTTAACTAACGGGCACATGGACTATGTAGGTTCCCTAGCGGGCCCTTGGACTATGTAAGTTCCCTAGCGGGCACTTGGACTATGTGGGTTAACTAGAGAGCATTTGGACTATGTAGGTTACCTAGCGGGCACTTGGACTATGTAGGTTCCTTATCGGGCACTTGGAGAATGTAGGTTAACTAGGGGGCACTAGGACTATGTAGGTTACCTAGCGGGCCCTTGAAGTATCTAGGTTACCTAGCGGGCATTTGGATTATGTAGGCTCCATAGCGGGCATTTGGACTATATAGATTTCTTAGCGGGCACTTAGAGTTTGTAGGTTACCTAGCGGGCACTTGGACTATCTAGGTTAACTTGTGGGCCCTTGGACTATGTAGGTAACCTTGCGGGTACTTGGACAGTTTAGGTTACCTAGCAGGCACTTGGACTATCTAGGTTAACGAACGGGCACTTGGACTATCTAGGTTACCTAGCGGGAACGTGGACAATGTAAGTTACCTAGCGGGCACTTGGACTATCTAGGTTACCTAACGGGCACTTTGACTATCTAGGTTACATAGGGGGCACTTGGACTATGTAGGTTAACTAGCGAGCACTTGGACTCTAGCTTACCTAGCGGGCACTTGGACTATCTATGTTACCTAGCGGGCCCTTGGACTATCTAGGTTAACGAACGGGCACTTGGAATATGCAGGTAACATAGCGGCCACTTGGACTGTCTAGGTTACCTAGCGGGGACTTTGACTAACTAGGTTACATAGCGGGCACTTGGACTATGTAGGTTAACTAGCGAGCACTTGGATTCTAGGTTACCTAGCGGGCACTTGGACTATCTAGGTTACCTAGCAGGCCCTTGGACTATGTAGGTTTCCTAGCGGGCACTTGGACTATCTAGGTTAACGAACGGGCACTTGGAATATGCAGGTAACATAGCGGCCACTTGGACTGTCTAGGTTACCTAGCGGGGACTTTGACTAACTAGGTTACATAGCGGGCACTTGGACTATGTAGGTTAACTAGCGAGCACTTGGATTCTAGGTTACCTAGCGGGCACTTGGACTATCTAGGTTACCTAGCAGGCCCTTGGACTATGTAGGTTTCCTAGCGGGCACTTGGACTATCTAGGTTAACGAACGGTCATTGGATTATGTAGGTAACACCTAGCGGGCACTTGGACAGTCTAGGTTACCTAGCGGGCACCTGGACTACCTAGGTTAACGAACGGGCACTTGGACTATGTAGGGTACCTAGCGGGCACTTGGACTAGGTAGGATCCCTATCGGACATTTGGACTACTTAGGTTACCTAGCGGGCACTTGGACTATCTAGGTTAACTAGCGGGAACTTGGACTATCTAGGTCAACTAGCGGGCCCTGGTACTATGTAGGTTAACTAGCGAGCACTTGGACAATCTAGGTTAACTAGTGGACCTTGGACTATGTAGGTTAACTAGCGGGCCCTTGGACTATGTATGTTAACTAGCAGGCACTTGGACGATCTAGGTTAACTAGCGGGCACTTGGACTATGTAGGTTCCCTAGCGGGCATTTGGACTATGTAGATAACCTAGCAGGCACTTAGACTTTGTAGGTTACCTAGCGGGCACTTGGACTATCTAGGTTAACTAACGGGCACTTGGACTATGTAGGTTGCCTAGCGGGCACTTGGATTATGTAGGTTCTCTATCGGGCACTTGGACTATGTAGATTAACTAGCGGGAACTTGGACTGTCTAGGTTACCTAGCGAGCACTTGGATTATCTAGGTTAACGAACGGGCACTTGGACTATGTAGGTTGCCTAGCGGGCCCTTGGAGTATCTAGGTTACCGAACGGACACTTGGATTATGTCGGCCCACTAGGGGGCCCTTGGACGATCTAGGTTACCTAGCGGGTACTTGAATTATCTAGGTTAACTAGCGGGCACTTGCACTATCTAGGTTACCTAGCGGGCACTTGGACTATCTATGTTAGGTAACGGGCACTTGGACTATCTAGGTTACCTAGCGGGAACTTGGACAATGTTAGTTACCTAGCGGGCACTTGGACTATCTACGTTACCTAACGGGCCCTTTGACTATCTAGATTACACAGCGGGCACTTGGACTGTGTAGGTTAAATAGCGAGCACTTGGACTCTAGGTTACCTAGCGGGCACTTGGAATATCTAGGTTACCTTGTGGGCCCTTGGACTATGTAGGTTTCCTAGCGGGCACTTGGACTATCTAGGTTAACGAACGGGCACTTGGACTATGTAGGTTAAATAGCGAGCACTTGGACTCTAGGTTACCTAGCGGGCACTTGGAATATCTAGGTTACCTTGTGGGCCCTTGGACTATGTAGGTTTCCTAGCGGGCACTTGGACTATCTAGGTTAACGAACGGGCACTTGGACTATGTAGGTAACCTAGCGGGCACTTGGACAGTCTAGGTTACCTAGCGGGCACTTGGACAATGTAAGTTAGCTAGCGGGCACTTGGACTATCTAGGTTACCTAACGGGCACTTGGAGAATGTAGGTTAACTAGGGGGCACTAGGACTATGTAGGTAACCTAGCGGGCACTTGGACAGTCTAGGTTACCTAGTGGGCCCTTGGACTATGTAGGTTTCCTAGCGGGCACTTGGACTATCTAGGTTAACTAGCGGACCTTGGACTATATGGGTTAACTAGCTGGCCCTTGGACTATGTAGGTTAACTAACGGTCACTTGGACGATCTAGGTTAACTAGAGGGCACTTGGACTATCTAGTTTACCTAGCGGGCACTTGGACTATGTAGGTTCCCAGGCGGGCATTTGGACTATATAGATAACCTAGCGGGCACTTAGACTTTGTAGGTTACCTAGCGGGCACTTGGACTATCTAGGTTACCTAGCTGGCACTTGAAATATCTACGTAGCCTAGCGGGTTCTTGGAGTATGTAGGTTACCTAGCGGGCTGTTGGATTATCTAGGTTACCTAAAGGGCACTTTGACTATCTATGTTACCTAGCGGGCCCTTGGACTATGTAGGTTTCCTAGCGGGCACTTGGATTATGTAAGTTCCCTAACGGGCACTTGGACTATGTGCGTTAACTAGAGGGCATTTGGACTATGTAGTTTACCTAGCGGGCACTTGGACTATGTAGGTTCCTTATCGGGCACTTGGAGAATGTAGGTTAACTAGGGGGCACTAGGACTATGTAGGTTATCTAGCGGGCCCTTGGACTATCTAGGTTACCGAACGGACACTTGGATTATGTCGGACCACTAGGGGGCCCTTGGACGATCTAGGTTACCTAGCGAGCACTTGGATTATCTAGGTTAACGAACGGTCATTGGACTATGTAGGTAACACCTAGCGGGCACTTGGACAGTCTAGGTTACCTAGCGGGCACTTGGACTACCTAGGTTAACGAACGGGCACTTGGACTATGTAGGGTACCTAGCGGGCACTTGGACTATGTAGGATCCCTATCGGACATTTGGACTACTTAGGTTACCTAGCGGGCACTTGGACTATCTAGGTTAACTAACGGGCACATGGACTATGTAGGTTCCCTAGCGGGCCCTTGGACTATGTAAGTTCCCTAGCGGGCACTTGGACTATGTGGGTTAACTAGAGAGCATTTGGACTATGTAGGTTACCTAGCGGGCACTTGGACTATGTAGGTTCCTTATCGGGCACTTGGAGAATGTAGGTTAACTAGGGGGCACTAGGACTATGTAGGTTACCTAGCGGGCCCTTGAAGTATCTAGGTTACCTAGCGGGCATTTGGATTATGTAGGCTCCATAGCGGGCATTTGGACTATATAGATTTCTTAGCGGGCACTTAGAGTTTGTAGGTTACCTAGCGGGCACTTGGACTATCTAGGTTAACTTGTGGGCCCTTGGACTATGTAGGTAACCTTGCGGGTACTTGGACAGTTTAGGTTACCTAGCAGGCACTTGGACTATCTAGGTTAACGAACGGGCACTTGGACTATCTAGGTTACCTAGCGGGAACGTGGACAATGTAAGTTACCTAGCGGGCACTTGGACTATCTAGGTTACCTAACGGGCACTTTGACTATCTAGGTTACATAGGGGGCACTTGGACTATGTAGGTTAACTAGCGAGCACTTGGACTCTAGCTTACCTAGCGGGCACTTGGACTATCTATGTTACCTAGCGGGCCCTTGGACTATCTAGGTTAACGAACGGGCACTTGGAATATGCAGGTAACATAGCGGCCACTTGGACTGTCTAGGTTACCTAGCGGGGACTTTGACTAACTAGGTTACATAGCGGGCACTTGGACTATGTAGGTTAACTAGCGAGCACTTGGATTCTAGGTTACCTAGCGGGCACTTGGACTATCTAGGTTACCTAGCAGGCCCTTGGACTATGTAGGTTTCCTAGCGGGCACTTGGACTATCTAGGTTAACGAACGGGCACTTGGAATATGCAGGTAACATAGCGGCCACTTGGACTGTCTAGGTTACCTAGCGGGGACTTTGACTAACTAGGTTACATAGCGGGCACTTGGACTATGTAGGTTAACTAGCGAGCACTTGGATTCTAGGTTACCTAGCGGGCACTTGGACTATCTAGGTTACCTAGCAGGCCCTTGGACTATGTAGGTTTCCTAGCGGGCACTTGGACTATCTAGGTTAACGAACGGTCATTGGATTATGTAGGTAACACCTAGCGGGCACTTGGACAGTCTAGGTTACCTAGCGGGCACCTGGACTACCTAGGTTAACGAACGGGCACTTGGACTATGTAGGGTACCTAGCGGGCACTTGGACTAGGTAGGATCCCTATCGGACATTTGGACTACTTAGGTTACCTAGCGGGCACTTGGACTATCTAGGTTAACTAGCGGGAACTTGGACTATCTAGGTCAACTAGCGGGCCCTGGTACTATGTAGGTTAACTAGCGAGCACTTGGACAATCTAGGTTAACTAGTGGACCTTGGACTATGTAGGTTAACTAGCGGGCCCTTGGACTATGTATGTTAACTAGCAGGCACTTGGACGATCTAGGTTAACTAGCGGGCACTTGGACTATGTAGGTTCCCTAGCGGGCATTTGGACTATGTAGATAACCTAGCAGGCACTTAGACTTTGTAGGTTACCTAGCGGGCACTTGGACTATCTAGGTTAACTAACGGGCACTTGGACTATGTAGGTTGCCTAGCGGGCACTTGGATTATGTAGGTTCTCTATCGGGCACTTGGACTATGTAGATTAACTAGCGGGAACTTGGACTGTCTAGGTTACCTAGCGAGCACTTGGATTATCTAGGTTAACGAACGGGCACTTGGACTATGTAGGTTGCCTAGCGGGCCCTTGGAGTATCTAGGTTACCGAACGGACACTTGGATTATGTCGGCCCACTAGGGGGCCCTTGGACGATCTAGGTTACCTAGCGGGTACTTGAATTATCTAGGTTAACTAGCGGGCACTTGCACTATCTAGGTTACCTAGCGGGCACTTGGACTATCTATGTTAGGTAACGGGCACTTGGACTATCTAGGTTACCTAGCGGGAACTTGGACAATGTTAGTTACCTAGCGGGCACTTGGACTATCTACGTTACCTAACGGGCCCTTTGACTATCTAGATTACACAGCGGGCACTTGGACTGTGTAGGTTAAATAGCGAGCACTTGGACTCTAGGTTACCTAGCGGGCACTTGGAATATCTAGGTTACCTTGTGGGCCCTTGGACTATGTAGGTTTCCTAGCGGGCACTTGGACTATCTAGGTTAACGAACGGGCACTTGGACTATGTAGGTTAAATAGCGAGCACTTGGACTCTAGGTTACCTAGCGGGCACTTGGAATATCTAGGTTACCTTGTGGGCCCTTGGACTATGTAGGTTTCCTAGCGGGCACTTGGACTATCTAGGTTAACGAACGGGCACTTGGACTATGTAGGTAACCTAGCGGGCACTTGGACAGTCTAGGTTACCTAGCGGGCACTTGGACAATGTAAGTTAGCTAGCGGGCACTTGGACTATCTAGGTTACCTAACGGGCACTTGGAGAATGTAGGTTAACTAGGGGGCACTAGGACTATGTAGGTAACCTAGCGGGCACTTGGACAGTCTAGGTTACCTAGTGGGCCCTTGGACTATGTAGGTTTCCTAGCGGGCACTTGGACTATCTAGGTTAACTAGCGGACCTTGGACTATATGGGTTAACTAGCTGGCCCTTGGACTATGTAGGTTAACTAACGGTCACTTGGACGATCTAGGTTAACTAGAGGGCACTTGGACTATCTAGTTTACCTAGCGGGCACTTGGACTATGTAGGTTCCCAGGCGGGCATTTGGACTATATAGATAACCTAGCGGGCACTTAGACTTTGTAGGTTACCTAGCGGGCACTTGGACTATCTAGGTTACCTAGCTGGCACTTGAAATATCTACGTAGCCTAGCGGGTTCTTGGAGTATGTAGGTTACCTAGCGGGCTGTTGGATTATCTAGGTTACCTAAAGGGCACTTTGACTATCTATGTTACCTAGCGGGCCCTTGGACTATGTAGGTTTCCTAGCGGGCACTTGGATTATGTAAGTTCCCTAACGGGCACTTGGACTATGTGCGTTAACTAGAGGGCATTTGGACTATGTAGTTTACCTAGCGGGCACTTGGACTATGTAGGTTCCTTATCGGGCACTTGGAGAATGTAGGTTAACTAGGGGGCACTAGGACTATGTAGGTTATCTAGCGGGCCCTTGGACTATCTAGGTTACCGAACGGACACTTGGATTATGTCGGACCACTAGGGGGCCCTTGGACGATCTAGGTTACCTAGCGAGCACTTGGATTATCTAGGTTAACGAACGGTCATTGGACTATGTAGGTAACACCTAGCGGGCACTTGGACAGTCTAGGTTACCTAGCGGGCACTTGGACTACCTAGGTTAACGAACGGGCACTTGGACTATGTAGGGTACCTAGCGGGCACTTGGACTATGTAGGATCCCTATCGGACATTTGGACTACTTAGGTTACCTAGCGGGCACTTGGACTATCTAGGTTAACTAGCGGGAACTTGGACTATCTAGGTCAACTAGCGGGCCCTGGTACTATGTAGGTTAACTAGCGAGCACTTGGACAATCTAGGTTAACTAGTGGACCTTGGACTATGTAGGTTAACTAGCGGGCCCTTGGACTATGTATGTTAACTAGGAGGCACTTGGACGATCTAGGTTAACTAGCCGGCACTTGGACTATGTAGGTTCCCTAGCGGGCATTTGGACTACGTAGATAACCTAGCAGGCACTTAGACTTTGTAGGTTACCTAGCGGGCACTTGGACTATCCAGGTTAACTAACGGGCACTTGGACTATGTAGGTTGCCTAGCGGGCACTTGGATTATGTAGGTTCTCTATCGGGCACTTGGACTATGTAGATTAACTAGCGGGAACTTGGACTGTCTAGGTTACCTAGCGAGCACTTGGATTATCTAGGTTAACGAACGGGCACTTGGACTATGTAGGTTGCCTAGCGGGCCCTTGGAGTATCTAGGTTACCGAACGGACACTTGGATTATGTCGGCCCACTAGGGGGCCCTTGGACGATCTAGGTTACCTAGCGGGTACTTGAATTATCTAGGTTAACTAGCGGGCACTTGCACTATCTAGGTTACCTAGCAGGCACTTGGACTATCTATGTTAGGTAACGGGCACTTGGACTATCTAGGTTACCTAGCGGGAACTTGGACAATGTTAGTTACCTAGCGGGCACTTGGACTATCTACGTTACCTAACGGGCCCTTTGACTATCTAGATTACACAGCGGGCACTTGGACTGTGTAGGTTAAATAGCGAGCACTTGGACTCTAGGTTACCTAGCGGGCACTTGGAATATCTAGGTTACCTTGTGGGCCCTTGGACAATGTAGGTTTCCTAGCGGGCACTTGGACTATCTAGGTTAACGAACGGGCACTTGAACTATGTAGGTTAAATAGCGAGCACTTGGACTCTAGGTTACCTAGCAGGCACTTGGACTATCTAGGTTACCTTGTGGTCCCTTGCACTATGTAGGTTTCCTAGCGGGCACTTGGACTATCTAGGTTAACGAACGGGCACTTGGACTATGTAGGTAACCTAGCGGGCACTTGGACAATGTAAGTTAGCTAGCGGGCGCTTGGACTATCTAGGTTACCTAACGGGCACTTGGAGAATGTAGGTTAACTAGGGGGCACTAGGACTATGTAGGTAACCTAGCGGGCACTTGGACAGTCTAGGTTACCTAGTGGGCCCTTAGACTATGTAGGTTTCCTAGCGGGCACTTGGACTATCTAGGTTAACTAGCGGACCTTGGACTATGTGGGTTAACTAGCTGGCCCTTGGACTATGTAGGTTAACTAGCGGGCACTTGGACGATCTAGGTTAACTAGAGGGCACTTGGACTATCTAGGTTACCTAGCGGGCACTTGGACTATGTAGGTTCCCAGGCGGGCATTTGGACTATATAGATAACCTAACGGGCACTTAGACTTTGTAGGTTACCTAGCGTTCACTTGGACTATCTAGGTTACCTAGCTGGCACTTGAAATATCTACGTAGCCTAGCGGGTTCTTGGAGTATGTAGGTTACCTAGCGGGCTGTTGGATTATCTAGGTTACCTAAAGGGCACTTTGACTATCTATGTTACCTAGCGGGCCCTTGGACTATGTAGGTTTCCTAGCGGGCACTTGGATTATGTAAGTTCCCTAACGGGCACTTGGACTATGTGCGTTAACTAGAGGGCATTTGGACTATGTAGTTTACCTAGCGGGCACTTGGACTATGTAGGTTCCTTATCGGGCACATGGAGAATGTAGGTTAACTAGGGGGCACTAGGACTATGTAGATTATCTAGCGGGCCCTTGGACTATCTAGGTTACCTAGCGGGCATTTGGATTATGTAGGCTCTCTAGCGGGCATTTGGACTATATAGATTCCTTAGCGGGCACTTAGACTTTGTAGGTTACCTAGCGGGCACTTGGACTACTTTGGTTACCTAGCGGGCACTTGGACTATCTAGGTTAACTAGCGGGCACTTGGACTATCTAGCTCAACTAGGGGGCCCTTGTACTATGTAGGTTGCTTAGTGGGCACTTGGACTATCTAGGTTAGGTAATGGGCACTTGGACTATCTAGGTTAGGTAAAGGGCACTTGGACTATCTAGGTTACCTAGTGGGAACTTGGACAATGTAAGTTACCTAGCGGGCACTTTGACTATCTAGGTTACCTAACGGGCACTTTGACTATCTATGTTACCTAGTGGGCCCTTGGACTATGTAGGTTTCCTAGCGGGCACTTGGACTATCTAGGTTAACGAACGGGCACTTGGACTATGTAGGTAACCTAGCGGGCACTTGGACAGTCTAGGTTACCTAGCGGGCACTTGGAGTATCTAGGTTAACGAACGGGCACTTGGACTATGTAGGTTACCCAGCGGGCACTTGGACTATGTAGGATCCCTATCGGACATTTGGACTACTTTGGTTACCTAGCGGGCACTTGACCTATCTAGGTTATCTTGCGGGCACTTGGACTATCTAGGTCAACAAGCGGGCCCTTGTACTATGTAGGTTAACTAGCAAGCACTTGGACTATCTAGGTTAACTAACGGACCTTGAACTATGTAGGTTAACTAACGGGCCCTTGGGCCATGTAAGTTAACTAGCGGGCACTTGGACGATCTAGGTTAACTAGAGGGCACTTGGTCTATCTAGGTAACCTAGCGGGCACTTGGACTATGTAGGTTGCCTAGCGGCATTTGGACTATATAGATAACCTAGCGGGCACTTAGATTTTGTAGGTTACCTAGCGGGCACTTGGACTATCTAGGTTACCTAGCTGGCACTTGAACTATCTACGTAGCCTAGCGGGTTCTTGGAATATGTAGGTTACCTAGCGGGCTGTTGGACTATCTAGGTTAACTAACAGGCACTTGGACTATGTAAGTTCCCTACCGGGCTCTTGGACTATGTGCGTTAACTAGAGGGCATTTGGACTATGTAGGTTACCTAGCGGGCACTTGACTATCTAGGTTACCTAGCGGGCATTTGGATTATGTAGGCTCCCTAGCGGGCATTTGGACTATATAGATTCCTTAGCGGGCACTTAGACTTTGTAGGTTACCTAGCGAGCACTTGGACTATCTAAGTTACCTAGCTGGCACTTGAACTATCTACGTTACCTAGCGGGTACTTTGAGTATGTAGGTTACCTACTGTGCTGTTGGACTATCTAGGTTACCTAGCGGGTACTTGGACTTCTAGGTTAACGAACGGGCACTTGGACCATGTATGTTGCCTAGCGGGCACTTGGACTATCTAGGTTAGGTAACGGGCACTTGGACTATCTAGGTTACCTAGCGGGAACTTGGACAATGTAGGTTACCTAGCAGGTACTTGGACTATCTAGGTTACCTAACGGGCACTTTCACTATTTAGGTTACCTAGCGGGCACTTTGACTATCTAGGTTAACTAGCGGGCACTTGGACTATGTAGGTTACCTAGCAGACACTTGCACTATGTAGGTTACCTAGCGGGCACTTGGACTATGTAGGTTACCTAGCGGGCTCTTGGACTATCTAGGTTACCTAGCAGGCACTTTGACTATCTAGGTTAACTAATGGGCACTTGGACTATGTAGGTTGCCTAGCGGGCACTTGGACTATATAGGTTCCCTAGCGGGCACTTGGATTATGTAGGTTCCCTATCGGGCACTTGGATTATGTAGGTTAACTAGAGGGCACTTGAACTGTCTACGTTACCTAGCGGGCACTTGGATTATCTAGGTTAACGAATGGGCACTTGGACTATGTAGGTTACCTAGCCGCCACTTGGACTATTTAGGTTAGCTAGGGGGCACTTGTACTATCTAGGTTACCTAGGTGGCACTTGGACTATGTAGGTCAAGTAACGGGCCCTTGGACTACCTAGGTTAGCTAACGGGAACTTAGATTATGTAGGTTAACTAGGGGGCACTTGGAATATATAGGATAACTAGCGGACACTTGCTCTATGTAGGTTAACTAGCGGGCCCCTGGACTATGAAGGATAACTAGCGGGCCCTTGGACTATCTAGGTTCCCTAAAGGGCACTTGGACTATCTAGGTTACCTCGCGGGCACTAGGACTATGTAGGCAAACTAGGGGGCCCTTGGACGATCTAGGTTACCTAGCGGGTACTAGAACTATCTAGGTTAACTAGCGGGCACTTGCACTATCTAAATTACCTAGCGGGCATATGGACTATGTACGTTCCCTAGCGGGCACTTGGACTATCTATGTTAACTAGCGGGCACTTGGAATATGTAGGTTAACTAGCGGACATTTGCACTATGTAGGTTACCTAGCAGGCACTTGTACTATGTAGGTTAACTAGCGGGCACTTGGACTGTCTAGGTTACCTAGCGGGCACTTGGATTATCTAGGTTAACGAACGGGCACTTGGACTATGTAGGTTACCTAGCCGCCACTTGGACTATCTAGGTTAGCTAAGAGGCACTTGGACTATCTAGGTTCCCTAGCAGGCACTTGTACTATCTGGGTTACATAGCTGGCACTTGGACTATGTAGGTCAACAAGCGGGCCCTTGGACTATCTAGGTTAGCTAACGGGCACTTAGATTATGTAGGTTAACTAGCGGGCACTTGGAATATGTAGGTTAACTAGCGGACACTTGCACTATGTAGGTTTACTAGCGGGCCCTTGGACTATCTAGGTTCCCTAAAGTGCACTTGGACTATCTAGTTACCGAACGGGCACTTGGACTATTTAGGTTACCAAGCGGGCAGTTGGACTATGTAGGCTAACTAGGGGGCCCTTGGACGATCTAGGTTACCTAGCGGGTAATTGAACTATCTAGGTTAACTAGCGGGCACTTGCACTATCTCGGTTACCTAGTGGGCACTTGGACTATGTACGTTCCCTAGCGGGCACTTGGATTATCTATGTTAACTAGAGGGCACTTGGAATATGTAGGTTAACTAGCGGACACTAGCACTATGTAGGTTACCTAGCAGGCACTTGGACTATCTAGGTTAACTAGCGGGCAATTGGACTATCTAGGTTAATTAGCGTGCACTTGGAATATGTAGGTTCCTTAGCGGGCACTTGGACTATCTAGGTTGCTTAGCGGGCACTTGTATTATGTAGGTTAACTAGCGTGCCCTTGGACTATCTAGGTTATGTAGCGGGCACTTTGTATATAGGATAACTAGCGGGCACTTGGTCTATGTAGGTTAACTAGAGGACACTTGGACTATCTAGGTTAACTTGTGGGCCCTTGGACTATGTAGGTAACCTTGCGGGCACTTGGACAGTTTAGGTTACCTAGCAGGCACTTGGACTATCTAGGTTAACGAACGGGCACTTGGACTATATAGGTTACCTAGCGGGCACTTGGACTATGTAGGATCCCCATCGGACATTTGGACTACTTTGGTTACCTAGCGGGCACTTGGACTATCTAGGTTAACTAGCGGACCTTGGACTATGTGGGTTAACTTGCGGGCCCTTGGACTATGTAGGTTAACTAGCGGGCACTTGGACGATCTAGGTTAACTAGAGGGCACTTGGACTATCTAGGTTACCTTGTGGGCACTTGGACTATGTAGGTTCCCTGGCGGGCATTTGGACTATATAGATAACCTAGCGGGCACTTAGACTTTGTAGGTTACCTAGCGGGCACTTGGACTATCTAGGTTACCTAGCTGGCACTTGAACTATCTACGTTGCCTAGCGGGTTCTTGGAGTATGTAGGTTACCTAGAGGGCTGTTGGACTATCTAGGTTACCTAGCGGGCACTTGGACTATCTAGGTTAACTAACGGGCACATGGACTATGTAGGTTCCCTAGCGGGCCCTTGGACTATGTAAGTTCCCTAGCGGGCACTTGGACTATGTGGGTTAACTAGAGAGCATTTGGACTATGTAGGTTACCTAGCGGGCACTTGGACTATGTAGGTTCCTTATCGGGCACTTGGAGAATGTAGGTTAACTAGGGGGCACTAGGACTATGTAGGTTACCTAGCGGGCCCTTGAAGTATCTAGGTTACCTAGCGGGCATTTGGATTATGTAGGCTCCATAGCGGGCATTTGGACTATATAGATTTCTTAGCGGGCACTTAGAGTTTGTAGGTTACCTAGCGGGCACTTGGACTATCTAGGTTAACTTGTGGGCCCTTGGACTATGTAGGTAACCTTGCGGGTACTTGGACAGTTTAGGTTACCTAGCAGGCACTTGGACTATCTAGGTTAACGAACGGGCACTTGGACTATCTAGGTTACCTAGCGGGAACGTGGACAATGTAAGTTACCTAGCGGGCACTTGGACTATCTAGGTTACCTAACGGGCACTTTGACTATCTAGGTTACATAGGGGGCACTTGGACTATGTAGGTTAACTAGCGAGCACTTGGACTCTAGCTTACCTAGCGGGCACTTGGACTATCTATGTTACCTAGCGGGCCCTTGGACTATCTAGGTTAACGAACGGGCACTTGGAATATGCAGGTAACATAGCGGCCACTTGGACTGTCTAGGTTACCTAGCGGGGACTTTGACTAACTAGGTTACATAGCGGGCACTTGGACTATGTAGGTTAACTAGCGAGCACTTGGATTCTAGGTTACCTAGCGGGCACTTGGACTATCTAGGTTACCTAGCAGGCCCTTGGACTATGTAGGTTTCCTAGCGGGCACTTGGACTATCTAGGTTAACGAACGGGCACTTGGAATATGCAGGTAACATAGCGGCCACTTGGACTGTCTAGGTTACCTAGCGGGGACTTTGACTAACTAGGTTACATAGCGGGCACTTGGACTATGTAGGTTAACTAGCGAGCACTTGGATTCTAGGTTACCTAGCGGGCACTTGGACTATCTAGGTTACCTAGCAGGCCCTTGGACTATGTAGGTTTCCTAGCGGGCACTTGGACTATCTAGGTTAACGAACGGTCATTGGATTATGTAGGTAACACCTAGCGGGCACTTGGACAGTCTAGGTTACCTAGCGGGCACCTGGACTACCTAGGTTAACGAACGGGCACTTGGACTATGTAGGGTACCTAGCGGGCACTTGGACTAGGTAGGATCCCTATCGGACATTTGGACTACTTAGGTTACCTAGCGGGCACTTGGACTATCTAGGTTAACTAGCGGGAACTTGGACTATCTAGGTCAACTAGCGGGCCCTGGTACTATGTAGGTTAACTAGCGAGCACTTGGACAATCTAGGTTAACTAGTGGACCTTGGACTATGTAGGTTAACTAGCGGGCCCTTGGACTATGTATGTTAACTAGCAGGCACTTGGACGATCTAGGTTAACTAGCGGGCACTTGGACTATGTAGGTTCCCTAGCGGGCATTTGGACTATGTAGATAACCTAGCAGGCACTTAGACTTTGTAGGTTACCTAGCGGGCACTTGGACTATCTAGGTTAACTAACGGGCACTTGGACTATGTAGGTTGCCTAGCGGGCACTTGGATTATGTAGGTTCTCTATCGGGCACTTGGACTATGTAGATTAACTAGCGGGAACTTGGACTGTCTAGGTTACCTAGTGAGCACTTGGATTATCTAGGTTAACGAACGGGCACTTGGACTATGTAGGTTGCCTAGCGGGCCCTTGGAGTATCTAGGTTACCGAACGGACACTTGGATTATGTCGGCCCACTAGGGGGCCCTTGGACGATCTAGGTTACCTAGCGGGTACTTGAATTATCTAGGTTAACTAGCGGGCACTTGCACTATCTAGGTTACCTAGCGGGCACTTGGACTATCTATGTTAGGTAACGGGCACTTGGACTATCTAGGTTACCTAGCGGGAACTTGGACAATGTTAGTTACCTAGCGGGCACTTGGACTATCTACGTTACCTAACGGGCCCTTTGACTATCTAGATTACACAGCGGGCACTTGGACTGTGTAGGTTAAATAGCGAGCACTTGGACTCTAGGTTACCTAGCGGGCACTTGGAATATCTAGGTTACCTTGTGGGCCCTTGGACTATGTAGGTTTCCTAGCGGGCACTTGGACTATCTAGGTTAACGAACGGGCACTTGGACTATGTAGGTTAAATAGCGAGCACTTGGACTCTAGGTTACCTAGCGGGCACTTGGAATATCTAGGTTACCTTGTGGGCCCTTGGACTATGAAGGTTTCCTAGCGGGCAATTGGACTATCTAGGTTAACGAACGGGCACTTGGACTATGTAGGTAACCTAGCGGGCACTTGGACAGTCTAGGTTACCTAGCGGGCACTTGGACAATGTAAGTTAGCTAGCGGGCACTTGGACTATCTAGGTTACCTAACGGGCACTTGGAGAATGTAGGTTAACTAGGGGGCACTAGGACTATGTAGGTAACCTAGCGGGCACTTGGACAGTCTAGGTTACCTAGTGGGCCCTTGGACTATGTAGGTTTCCTAGCGGGCACTTGGACTATCTAGGTTAACTAGCGGACCTTGGACTATGTGGGTTAACTAGCTGGCCCTTGGACTATGTAGGTTAACTAACGGGCACTTGGACGATCTAGGTTAACTAGAGGGCACTTGGACTATCTAGGTTACCTAGCGGGCACTTGGACTATGTAGGTTCCCAGGCGGGCATTTGGACTATATAGATAACCTAGCGGGCACTTAGACTTTGTAGGTTACCTAGCGGGCACTTGGACTATCTAGGTTACCTAGCTGGCACTTGAAATATCTACGTAGCCTAGCGGGTTCTTGGAGTATGTAGGTTACCTAGCGGGCTGTTGGATTATCTAGGTTACCTAAAGGGCACTTTGACTATCTATGTTACCTAGCGGGCCCTTGGACTATGTAGGTTTCCTAGCGGGCACTTGGATTATGTAAGTTCCCTAACGGGCACTTGGACTATGTGCGTTAACTAGAGGGCATTTGGACTATGTAGTTTACCTAGCGGGCACTTGGACTATGTAGGTTCCTTATCGGGCACTTGGAGAATGTAGGTTAACTAGGGGGCACTAGGACTATGTAGGTTATCTAGCGGGCCCTTGGACTATCTAGGTTACCGAACGGACACTTGGATTATGTCGGACCACTAGGGGGCCCTTGGACGATCTAGGTTACCTAGCGAGCACTTGGATTATCTAGGTTAACGAACGGTCATTGGACTATGTAGGTAACACCTAGCGGGCACTTGGACAGTCTAGGTTACCTAGCGGGCACTTGGACTACCTAGGTTAACGAACGGGCACTTGGACTATGTAGGGTACCTAGCGGGCACTTGGACTATGTAGGATCCCTATCGGACATTTGGACTACTTAGGTTACCTAGCGGGCACTTGGACTATCTAGGTTATCTAGCGGGAACTTGGACTATCTAGGTCAACTAGCGGGCCCTGGTACTATGTAGGTTAACTAGCGAGCACTTGGACAATCTAGGTTAACTAGTGGACCTTGGACTATGTAGGTTAACTAGCGGGCCCTTGGACTATGTATGTTAACTAGGAGGCACTTGGACGATCTAGGTTAACTAGCGGGCACTTGGACTATGTAGGTTCCCTAGCGGGCATTTGGACTACGTAGATAACCTAGCAGGCACTTAGACTTTGTAGGTTACCTAGCGGGCACTTGGACTATCTAGGTTAACTAACGGGCACTTGGACTATGTAGGTTGCCTAGCGGGCACTTGGATTATGTAGGTTCTCTATCGGGCACTTGGACTATGTAGATTAACTAGCGGGAACTTGGACTGTCTAGGTTACCTAGCGAGCACTTGGATTATCTAGGTTAACGAACGGGCACTTGGACTATGTAGGTTGCCTAGCGGGCCCTTGGAGTATCTAGGTTACCGAACGGACACTTGGATTATGTCGGCCCACTAGGGGGCCCTTGGACGATCTAGGTTACCTAGCGGGTACTTGAATTATCTAGGTTAACTAGCGGGCACTTGCACTATCTAGGTTACCTAGCAGGCACTTGGACTATCTATGTTAGGTAACGGGCACTTGGACTATCTAGGTTACCTAGCGGGAACTTGGACAATGTTAGTTACCTAGCGGGCACTTGGACTATCTACGTTACCTAACGGGCCCTTTGACTATCTAGATTACACAGCGGGCACTTGGACTGTGTAGGTTAAATAGCGAGCACTTGGACTCTAGGTTACCTAGCGGGCACTTGGAATATCTAGGTTACCTTGTGGGCCCTTGGACAATGTAGGTTTCCTAGCGGGCACTTGGACTATCTAGGTTAACGAACGGGCACTTGAACTATGTAGGTTAAATAGCGAGCACTTGGACTCTAGGTTACCTAGCAGGCACTTGGACTATCTAGGTTACCTTGTGGTCCCTTGCACTATGTAGGTTTCCTAGCGGGCACTCGGACTATCTAGGTTAACGAACGGGCACTTGGACTATGTAGGTAACCTAGCGGGCACTTGGACAATGTAAGTTAGCTAGCGGGCACTTGGACTATCTAGGTTACCTAACGGGCACTTGGAGAATGTAGGTTAACTAGGGGGCACTAGGACTATGTAGGTAACCTAGCGGGCACTTGGACAGTCTAGGTTACCTAGTGGGCCCTTAGACTATGTAGGTTTCCTAGCGGGCACTTGGACTATCTAGGTTAACTAGCGGACCTTGGACTATGTGGGTTAACTAGCTGGCCCTTGGACTATGTAGGTTAACTAGCGGGCACTTGGACGATCTAGGTTAACTAGAGGGCACTTGGACTATCTAGGTTACCTAGCGGGCACTTGGACTATGTAGGTTCCCAGGCGGGCATTTGGACTATATAGATAACCTAGCGGGCACTTAGACTTTGTAGGTTACCTAGCGTTCACTTGGACTATCTAGGTTACCTAGCTGTCACTTGAAATATCTACGTAGCCTAGCGGGTTCTTGGAGTATGTAGGTTACCTAGCGGGCTGTTGGATTATCTAGGTTACCTAAAGGGCACTTTGACTATCTATGTTACCTAGCGGGCCCTTGGACTATGTAGGTTTCCTAGCGGGCACTTGGATTATGTAAGTTCCCTAACGGGCACTTGGACTATGTGCGTTAACTAGAGGGCATTTGGACTATGTAGTTTACCTAGCGGGCACTTGGACTATGTAGGTTCCTTATCGGGCACTTGGAGAATGTAGGTTAACTAGGGGGCACTAGGACTATGTAGATTATCTAGCGGGCCCTTGGACTATCTAGGTTACCTAGCGGGCATTTGGATTATGTAGGCTCTCTAGCGGGCATTTGGACTATATAGATTCCTTAGCGGGCACTTAGACTTTGTAGGTTACCTAGCGGGCACTTTGACTACTTTGGTTACCTAGCGGGCACTTGGACTATCTAGCTCATCTAGGGGGCCCTTGTACTATGTAGGTTGCTTAGTGGGCACTTGGACTATCTAGGTTAGGTAATGGGCACTTGGACTATCTAGGTTAGGTAAAGGGCACTTGGACTATCTAGGTTACCTAGTGGGAACTTGGACAATGTAAGTTACCTAGCGGGCACTTTGACTATCTAGGTTACCTAACGGGCACTTTGACTATCTATGTTACCTAGTGGGCCCTTGGACTATGTAGGTTTCCTAGCGGGCACTTGGACTATCTAGGTTAACGAACGGGCACTTGGACTATGTAGGTAACCTAGCGGGCACTTGGACAGTCTAGGTTACCTAGCGGGCACTTGGAGTATCTAGGTTAACGAACGGGCACTTGGACTATGTAGGTTACCCAGCGGGCACTTGGACTATGTAGGATCCCTATCGGACATTTGGACTACTTTGGTTACCTAGCGGGCACTTGACCTATCTAGGTTATCTTGCGGGCACTTGGACTATCTAGGTCAACAAGCGGGCCCTTGTACTATGTAGGTTAACTAGCGAGCACTTGGACTATCTAGGTTAACTAACGGACCTTGAACTATGTAGGTTAACTAACGGGCCCTTGGGCTATGTAAGTTAACTAGCGGGCACTTGGACGATCTAGGTTAACTAGAGGGCACTTGGTCTATCTAGGTAACCTAGCGGGCACTTGGACTATGTAGGTTGCCTAGCGGCATTTGGACTATATAGATAACCTAGCGGGCACTTAGATTTTGTAGGTTACCTAGCGGGCACTTGGACTATCTAGGTTACCTAGCTGGCACTTGAACTATCTACGTAGCCTAGCGGGTTCTTGGAATATGTAGGTTACCTAGCGGGCTGTTGGACTATCTAGGTTAACTAACAGGCACTTGGACTATGTAAGTTCCCTACCGGGCTCTTGGACTATGTGCGTTAACTAGAGGGCATTTGGACTATGTAGGTTACCTAGCGGGCACTTGACTATCTAGGTTACCTAGCGGGCATTTGGATTATGTAGGCTCCCTAGCGGGCATTTGGACTATATAGATTCCTTAGCGGGCACTTAGACTTTGTAGGTTACCTAGCGAGCACTTGGACTATCTAGGTTACCTAGCTGGCACTTGAACTATCTACGTTACCTAGCGGGTACTTTGAGTATGTAGGTTACCTACTGTGCTGTTGGACTATCTAGGTTACCTAGCGGGTACTTGGACAATCTAGGTTAACTAACGGGCAATTGGACTATGTAGGTTGCCTAGCGAGCACTTGGACTATGTAGGTTCCCTAGCGGGGACTTGGACTATGTAGGTTCCCTATCGGGTATTTGGACTGTCTAGGTTAACTAGCGGGCAATTGGACTGTCTAGGTTACCTAGTGGGCACTTGGACTATGTATGTTCCCTAGCGGGCACTTGGGGTATCTATGTTACCTAGCGGGCACTTGGACTATGTAGGTTAACGAATGGGCACTTGCACTATGTAGGTTAACGAACGGGCACTTTGACTATGTAGGTAACCTAGTGGTCACTTGGACTGTCTAGGTTACCTAGCGGGAACTTGGACACTGTAGGTTAACTAGCGGGCACTTGGACAATATAGGTTAACTAGCGGCCCCTTGGTCTATGTAGGTTAACTAGCAGGCTTTTGGACTATGTAAGTTAACTAGAGGGCACTTTGATGATTCTGGTTAACTAGCGGGCACATGGACAATCTAGGTTAACTAGCGGGCATTTGGACTATCTAGGTTAACTAGCAGGCGCTAGGACTATGTAGGTTCCCTAGCGGGCATTTGGACTATATAGATAACCTAGTGGGCACGTAGACTTTGTAGGTTACCTAGCGGGCACTTGGACTATCTAGGTTACCTAGCAGGCACTTGAACTATCTACGTAGCCTAGCAGGTTCTTGGAGTATATAGGTTACCTAGCGGGCTGTTGGACTATCTAGGTTACCTAGCGGGCACATGGACTATCTAGGTTAACACATGGGCACTTGGACTATGTAGGTTCCCTAGCGGGCCCTTGGACTATGTAAGTTCCCTAGCGGGCACTTGGACTATGTGGGTTAACTAGAGGGCATTTGGACTATGTAGGTTACCTAGCAGGCACAAGGACTATCTAGGTTACCTAGCGGGCATTTAGATTATGTAGGCTCCCTAGCGGGCATTTGGACTATATAGATTCCTTAGCGGGCACTTAGAGGTTTTAGGTTACCTAGCGGGCACTTGGACTATCTACGTTACCTAGCGGGTACTTGGAATATGTAGGTTACCTACCGGGCTGTTGGACTATCTAGGTTACCTAGCGGGCACTTGGACTATCTAGGTTAACTAACGGGCACTTGGACTATGTAGGTTCCCTAGCGGCCCTTGGACTATGTAAGTTCCCTAGCGGGCACTTGGACTATGTTAGTTCCCTAGCGGGCATTTGGACTATCTAGGTTACCTAACGGGCACTTGGACTATGTAGGTTAACTAGCGGGCATTTGGACTATGTAGGTTACCTAGCGGGCACTTGGACTGTCTAGGTTACCTAGCGGGCACTTGGATTATCTAGGTTAACGAACGGGCACTTGGAGTATGTAGGTTACCAAGCCGCCACTTAAATATCTAGGTTAGCTAACAGGCACTTGGACTATCTAGGTTCCCTAGCAGGCACATGTACTATCTAGGTTACCTAGCTGGCACTTGGACTATGTAGGTCAACTAGCGGGCCCTTGGACTATCTAGGTTAGCTAACGGGCACTTGGACTATGTATGTTCCAGAGCGGGCACATGGATTATGTAGGTTGCCTAGCGGGCATTTAGACTATGTAGGTTTCCTTGCTGGTGTTTGGACTATGTAGGTTACCTAGCGGGCACTTGGATTATGTAGGTTCCCTAACGGGCACTTGGACTATGTAGGTTCCCTAGCAGTCACGTGGACTATGTAGGTTCCCTAGAAGGCACTTGGACTAGCTAGGTTAACTAGCGGGCACTTGGACTATCCAGGTTACCAAGCGGGCACTTGGACTATGCAGGTTACCCAATGGGCACTTGGACTATCTAGGTTAACGAACGGACACTTGGACTATGTAGGTTATTCATCAGGCACTTGGACTATCTAGGTTACCTAGCCGGCACTTGGACTATGTTGGTTACCTAGCGGACACTTGGACGATTTAGGTTAACTAGCGGGCACTTGGACTATCTAGGTAAACTAGCGGGCCCTTTGACTATCTAGGTTTACTAGCGGGCACTTGGACTATCTAGGTTAACTAGCGGGCACTTGAACTATGTAGTTTCCCTAGCGGGCATTTGGATTATTTAGGTTACCTAGTGGGCACTTGGACTATGTAGGTTACCTAGCGGGCACTTGGACTACGTAGGTTAACTACAAGGCACTTGGACTGTCTAGGTTACCTAGCGGGCACTTGGACTATCTAGGTTAATGAACGGGCACTTGGACTATGTAGGTTAACTAGCGGACACTTCGACTATCTAGGTTAGCTAAAGGGCAATTGGACTATCTAGGTTCCCTAGCGGGCACTTGGACTATTTAGGTTACCTAGCAGGCAATTTGACTATCTAGGTTCCCTAGCGGGCACTTGGACTATTTAGGTTACCTAGCAGGCAATTTGACTATCTAGGTTAACTAACGGGCACTTGGACTATGTAGGTTGCCTAGCGGGCACTTGGACTATGTAGGTTAACTAGCAGGCCCTTGAACTATCTAGGTTACCTAGCAGGCACTTGGACTATGAAGGTTAACTAGCGGGCACTTGCACTCTCTAGGTTACCTAGCGGGCACTTGGACTATCTAGGTTAACTAGCGGGCACTTGGACTATGTAGGTTACCTAGCAGACACTTGCACTATGTAGGTTACCTAGCGGGCACTTGGACTATGTAGGTTAACTAGAGGACACTTGGACGATCTAGGTTAATAGCGGGCACTTGGACGATCTAGGTTAACTACCGGGCACTTGGACAATCAAAGTTAACAAGCGAGCCCTTGGACTATCTAGGTTAACTAGCGGGCCCTTGGACTATCTAGGTTACCTAGATAGCACTTGGAATATATAGGTTCCCTAGCGGGCACTTGGACTATGTAGGGTAACGTACAGGCACTTGGACTATGCAGGTAACCTAGCGGGCACTTGGACTGTCTAGGTTACATAGTGGGCACTTGGACTTCTAGGTTAACGAACGGGCACTTGGAATATGTATGTTGCCTAGCGGGTACTTGGACAATCTAGGTTAGGTAAAGGGCACTTGGACTATCTAGGTTACCTAGCGGGAACTTGGACAATGTAGGTTACCTAGCAGGCACTTGGACTATCTAGGTTAACTAGCGCGCACTTGGACTATCGAGGTTACCTAGCGGGCACTTGGACTATCTAGCTTAACTAGCGGGCCCTTGGACTATGTAGGTTACGTAGCGGGCACTTGGACTATCTAGGTTAACGAATGGGCACTTGGACTATGTAGGTAACCTAACGGGCACTTGGACTGTCTAGGTTACCTAGCGGGCACTTTGATTATCTAGGTTAACTTGCAGACCTTGGACTATGTAGGTTAACTAGCGGGCCCTTGGACTATGTAGGTTACCTAGCGGGCTCTTGGACTATCTAGTTTCCCTAGCAGGCACTTGGACTATGTACTTAGCCTAGCGCCCACTTGGACTATCTAGGTTACCTAGCAGGGACTTGGACTATGTACGTCCCCTAGTGGGCACTAGGACTATCTAGGTTAACTAGCGGGCACTTGGACTATCTAGGTTACCTAGCAGGCACTTGGATTATGAGGGATCCCTAGCGGGCACTTGGACTATCTAGGTTAACTAGCGGGCACTTGGACTATGTAGGTTAACGAACAGGCACTTGGACTATGCAGGTAACCTAGCGGGCACTTGGACTGTCTAGGTTACATAGCGGGCACTTGGACTTCTAGGTTAACGAACGTGCACTTGGACTATGTATGTTGCCTAGCAGCACGTGGACTATCTAGGTTCGGTAACGGGCACTTGGACTTTGTAGGTTACCTAGCGGGCACTTGGACTATCTAGGTTACCTAGCTGGCACTTGAACTATCTACTTTACCTAGCGGGTACTTGGAGTATGTAGGTTACCTACCGGGCTGTTGGACTATCTAGGTTACCTAGCGGGCACTTGGAATATCTAGGTTAACTAACGGACAATTGGACTATGTAGGTTGCCTAGCGAGCACTTGGACTATGTAGGTTCCCTAGCGGACACTTGGACTATGTAGGTTCTCTATCTGGTATTTGGACTGTCTAGGTTAACTAGCGGGCAATTGGACTCTCTAGGTTACCTAGTGGGCACTTGGACTATGTATGTTCCCTAGCGGGCACTTAGACTATGTAGGTTCCCTAGCGGGCATTTGGACTATATAGATAACCTAGCGGGCACTTAGACTTTGTAGGTTACCTAGCGGGCACTTGGACTATCTAGGTTACCTAGCTGGCACTTGAACTATCTACGTAGCCTAGCAGGTTCTTGGAGTATATAGGTTACCTAGCGGGCACTTGGATTATCTAGGTTAACGAACGGGCACTTGGAGTATGTAGGTTACCAAGCCGCCACTTAAATATCTAGGTTAGCTAACAGGCACTTGGACTATCTAGGTTCCCTAGCGGGCACATGTACTATCTAGGTTACCTAGCTGGCACTTGGACTATGTAGGTCAACTAGCGGGCCCTTGGACTATCTAGGTTAGCTAACGGGCACTTGGACTATGTATGTTCCAGAGCGGGCACATGGATTATGTAGGTTGCCTAGCGGGCATTTAGACTATGTAGGTTTCCTTGCTGGTGTTTGGACTATGTAGGTTACCTAGCGGGCACTTGGATTATGTAGGTTCCCTAACGGGCACTTGGACTATGTAGGTTCCCTAGCAGTCACGTGGACTATGTAGGTTCCCTAGAAGGCACTTGGACTAGCTAGGTTAACTAGCGGGCACTTGGACTATCCAGGTTACCAAGCGGGCACTTGGACTATGCAGGTTACCCAATGGGCACTTGGACTATCTAGGTTAACGAACGGACACTTGGACTATGTAGGTTATTCATCAGGCACTTGGACTATCTAGGTTACCTAGCCGGCACTTGGACTATGTTGGTTACCTAGCGGACACTTGGACGATTTAGGTTAACTAGCGGGCACTTGGACTATCTAGGTAAACTAGCGGGCCCTTTGACTATCTAGGTTTACTAGCGGGCACTTGGACTATCTAGGTTAACTAGCGGGCACTTGAACTATGTAGTTTCCCTAGCGGGCATTTGGATTATTTAGGTTACCTAGTGGGCACTTGGACTATATAGGTTACCTAGCGGGCACTTGGACTACGTAGGTTAACTACAAGGCACTTGGACTGTCTAGGTTACCTAGCGGGCACTTGGACTATCTAGGTTAATGAACGGGCACTTGGACTATGTAGGTTAACTAGCAGACACTTCGACTATCTAGGTTAGCTAAAGGGCAATTGGACTATCTAGGTTCCCTAGCGGGCACTTGGACTATTTAGGTTACCTAGCAGGCAATTTGACTATCTAGGTTCCCTAGCGGGCACTTGGACTATTTAGGTTACCTAGCAGGCAATTTGACTATCTAGGTTAACTAACGGGCACTTGGACTATGTAGGTTGCCTAGCGGGCACTTGGACTATGTAGGTTAACTAGCAGGCCCTTGAACTATCTAGGTTACCTAGCAGGCACTTGGACTATGAAGGTTAACTAGCGGGCACTTGCACTCTCTAGGTTACCTAGCGGGCACTTGGACTATCTAGGTTAACTAGCGGGCACTTGGACTATGTAGGTTACCTAGCAGACACTTGCACTATGTAGGTTACCTAGCGGGCACTTGGACTATGTAGGTTAACTAGAGGACACTTGGACGATCTAGGTTAATAGCGGGCACTTGGACGATCTAGGTTAACTACCGGGCACTTGGACAATCAAAGTTAACAAGCGAGCCCTTGGACTATCTAGGTTAACTAGCGGGCCCTTGGACTATCTAGGTTACCTAGATAGCACTTGGAATATATAGGTTCCCTAGCGGGCACTTGGACTATGTAGGTTAACGTACAGGCACTTGGACTATGCAGGTAACCTAGCGGGCACTTGGACTGTCTAGGTTACATAGTGGGCACTTGGACTTCTAGGTTAACGAACGGGCACTTGGAATATGTATGTTGCCTAGCGGGTACTTGGACAATCTAGGTTAGGTAACGGGCACTTGGACTATCTAGGTTACCTAGCGGGAACTTGGACAATGTAGGTTACCTAGCAGGCACTTGGACTATCTAGGTTAACTAGCGCGCACTTGGACTATCGAGGTTACCTAGCGGGCACTTGGACTATCTAGCTTAACTAGCGGGCCCTTGGACTATGTAGGTTACGTAGCGGGCACTTGGACTATCTAGGTTAACGAATGGGCACTTGGACTATGTAGGTAACCTAACGGGCACTTGGACTGTCTAGGTTACCTAGCGGGCACTTTGATTATCTAGGTTAACTTGCAGACCTTGGACTATGTAGGTTAACTAGCGGGCCCTTGGACTATGTAGGTTACCTAGCGGGCTCTTGGACTATCTAGGTTCCCTAGCAGGCACTTGGACTATGTACTTAGCCTAGCGCCCACTTGGACTATCTAGGTTACCTAGCAGGGACTTGGACTATGTACGTCCCCTAGTGGGCACTAGGACTATCTAGGTTAACTAGCGGGCACTTGGACTATCTAGGTTACCTAGCAGGCACTTGGATTATGAGGGATCCCTAGCGGGCACTTGGACTATCTAGGTTAACTAGCGGGCACTTGGACTATGTAGGTTAACGAACAGGCACTTGGACTATGCAGGTAACCTAGCGGGCACTTGGACTGTCTAGGTTACATAGCGGGCACTTGGACTTCTAGGTTAACGAACGTGCACTTGGACTATGTATGTTGCCTAGCGGGCACGTGGACTATCTAGGTTCGGTAACGGGCACTTGGACTTTGTAGGTTACCTAGCGGGCACTTGGACTATCTAGGTTACCTAGCTGGCACTTGAACTATCTACTTTACCTAGCGGGTACTTGGAGTATGTAGGTTACCTACCGGGCTGTTGGACTATCTAGGTTACCTAGCGGGCACTTGGACTATCTAGGTTAACTAACGGACAATTGGACTATGTAGGTTGCCTAGCGAGCACTTGGACTATGTAGGTTCCCTAGCGGACACTTGGACTATGTAGGTTCTCTATCTGGTATTTGGACTGTCTAGGTTAACTAGCGGGCAATTGGACTCTCTAGGTTACCTAGTGGGCACTTGGACTATGTATGTTCCCTAGCGGGCACTTAGACTATGTAGGTTCCCTAGCGGGCATTTGGACTATATAGATAACCTAGCGGGCACTTAGACTTTGTAGGTTACCTAGCGGGCACTTGGACTATCTAGGGTACCTAGCTGGCACTTGAACTATCTACGTAGCCTAGCAGGTTCTTGGAGTATATAGGTTACCTAGCGGGCACATGGACTATCTAGGTTAACACACGGGCACTTGGACTATGTAGGTTCCCTAGCGGGCCCTTGGACTATGTAAGTTCCCTAGCGGGCACATGGACTATGTGGGTTAACTAGAGGGCATTTGAACCAACTAGGTTACCTAGCGGGCACATGGACTATCTAGGTTACCTAGCGGGCATTTGGATTATGTAGGCTCCCTAGCGGGCATTTGGACTATATAGATTCCTTAGCGGGCACTGTAGAGGTTGTAGGTTACCTAGCGGGCACTTGGACTATCTAGGTTACCTAACTGGCACTTGAACTATCTACGTTACCTAGCGGGTACTTGGAATATGTAGGTTACCTACCGGGCTGTTGGACTATCTAGGTTACCTAGCGGGCACTTGGACTATCTAGGTTAACTAACGGGCACTTGGACTATGTAGGTTCCCTAGCGGCCCTTGGACTATGTAAGTTCCCTAGCGGGCACTTGGACTATGTGGGTTCCCTAGCGGGCATTTGGACTATCTAGGTTACCTAACGGGCACTTGGACTATGTAGGTTACCTAGCGGGCACTTGGACTGTCTAGGTTACCTAGCGGGCACTTGGATTATCTAGGTTAATGAACGGGCACTTGGAGTATGTAGGTTGCCAAGCCGCCACTTAACTATCTAGGTTAGCTAACAGGCACGTGGACTATCTAGGTTCCCTAGCGGGCACTTGTACTATCCAAGTTACCTAGTTGGCACTTGGACTATGTAGGTCAACTAGCGGGCCCTTGGACTATCTAGGTTAGCTAACGGGCACTTGGACTATGTATGTTCCAGAGCGGGCACTTGGATTATGTAGGTTTCCCAGCGGGCATTTAGACTATGTAGGTTTCCTTGCTGGTATTTGGACTATGTAGGTTACCTAGCGGGCACTTGGACTATGTAGGTTCCCTAACGGGCACTTGGACTATGTAGGTTCCCTAGCAGTCACGTGGACTATGTAGGTTCCCTAGAAGGCACTTGGACTAGGTAGGTTAACTAGCGGGCACTTGGACTATCCAGGTTACCAAGCGGGCACTTGGACTATGTAGGTTATTCATCAGGCACTTGGACTATCTAGGTTACCTAGCAGGCACTTGGAGTATGTAGGTTACCTAGTGGACACTTGGACGATTTAGGTTAACTAGCGGGCACTTGGACTATCTAGGTAAACTAGCGGGCCCTTTGACTATCTAGGTTTACTAGCGGGCACTTGGACTATCTAGGTTAACTAGCGGGCACTTGAACTATGTAGTTTCCCTAGCAGGCATTTGGATTATTTAGGTTACCTAGTGGGCACTTGGACTATGTAGGTTACCTAGCGGACACTTGGACTACGTAGGTTAACTACAAGGCACTTGGACTGTCTAGGTTACCTAGCGGGCATTTGGACTATCTAGGTTAATGAACGGGCACTTGGACTATGTAGGTTAACTAGCGGACACTTCGACTATCTAGGTTAGCTAAAGGGCAATTGGACTATCTAGGTTCCCTAGCGGGCACTTGGACTATTTAGGTTACCTAGCAGGCAATTTGACTATCTAGGTTAACTAACGGGCACTTGGACTATGTAGGTTGCCTAGCGAGCACTTGGAATATGTGGGTTCCCTAGCGGGCACTTGAACTATGTAGGTTCCCTATAGGGTACTTGGACTGTCTAGGTTAACTAGTGGGCCCTTGGATTATGTAGTTCCCTAGAGGGCACTTGGGCAATCTACGTTAACTAGCGGGCACTTGGACTATGTAGTTTAACGAACGGGCACTTCGACTATGTAGTTTACCTAGTAGGCACTTGGACTATGTAGGTTATCTAGTGGGCACTTGGACTATCTATGTTACCAAGTCGGCCCTTGGACTATGTAGGTTTCCTAGCGGGCACTTGGACTATCTAGGTTAACGAAGGGGCACATGGACTATGTAGGTAACCTAGCGGGCACTTGGACAGTCTAGGTTACCTAGCGGGCACTTGGACTATGCAGGTTGACGAACGGGCACTTGGACTATGTAGGTTACCTAGCGGGCACTTGCACTATGTAGGATCCCTATTGGACATTTGGACTACTTTGGTTACCTAACAGGCACTTGACCTATCTAGGTTAACTTGTGGGCACTTGGACTATCTAGGTCAACTAGCGGGCCCTTGTACTATGTAGGTTAACTAGCGAGCACTTGGACTATCTAGATTAAATAGCGGACCTTGGACTATGTAGGTTAACTAACGGGCACTTTGACTATCTAGGTTACATAGGGGGCACTTGGACTATGTAGGTTAACTAGCGAGCACTTGGACTCTAGGTTACCTAGCGGGCACTTGGACTATCTATGTTACCTAGCGGGCCCTTGGACTATCTAGGTTAACGAACGGGCACTTGGAATATGCAGGTAACATAGCGGCCACTTGGACTGTCTAGGTTACCTAGCGGGGACTTTGACTAACTAGGTTACATAGCGGGCACTTGGACTATGTAGGTTAACTAGCGAGCACTTGGATTCTAGGTTACCTAGCGGGCACTTGGACTATCTAGGTTACCTAGCAGGCCCTTGGACTATGTAGGTTTCCTAGCGGGCACTTGGACTATCTAGGTTAACGAACGGTCATTGGATTATGTAGGTAACACCTAGCGGGCACTTGGACAGTCTAGGTTACCTAGCGGGCACCTGGACTACCTAGGTTAACGAACGGGCACTGGGACTATGTAGGGTACCTAGCGGGCACTTGGACTAGGTAGGATCCCTATCGGACATTTGGACTACTTAGGTTACCTAGCGGGCACTTGGACTATCTAGGTTAACTAGCGGGAACTTGGACTATCTAGGTCAACTAGCGGGCCCTGGTACTATGTAGGTTAACTAGCGAGCACTTGGACAATCTAGGTTAACTAGTGGACCTTGGACTATGTAGGTTAACTAGCGGGCCCTTGGACTATGTATGTTAACTAGCAG
Source organism: Tenrec ecaudatus (assembly GCF_050624435.1). NCBI lineage: Eukaryota > Metazoa > Chordata > Mammalia > Afrosoricida > Tenrecidae > Tenrec > Tenrec ecaudatus. The sequence continues at coordinate 45,957 of NW_027459122.1, read as the reverse complement.
GCACTTGGACGATCTAGGTTAACTAGCGGGCACTTGGACTATGTAGGTTCCCTAGCGGGCATTTGGACTATGTAGATAACCTAGGAGGCACTTAGACTTTGTAGGTTACCTAGCGGGCACTTGGACTATCTAGGTTAACTAACGGGCACTTGGACTATGTAGGTTGCCTAGCGGGCACTTGGATTATGTAGGTTCTCTATCGGGCACTTGGACTATGTAGATTAACTAGCGGGAACTTGGACTGTCTAGGTTACCTAGCGAGCACTTGGATTATCTAGGTTAACGAACGGGCACTTGGACTATGTAGGTTGCCTAGCGGGCCCTTGGAGTATCTAGGTTACCGAACGGACACTTGGATTGTGTCGGCCCACTAGGGGGCCCTTGGACGATCTAGGTTACCTAGCGGGTACTTGAATTATCTAGGTTAACTAGCGGGCACTTGCACTATCTAGGTTACCTAGCGGGCACTTGGACTATCTATGTTAGGTAACGGGCACTTGGACTATCTAGGTTACCTAGCGGGAACTTGGACAATGTTAGTTACCTAGCGGGAACTTGGACTATCTACGTTACCTAACGGGCCCTTTGACTATCTAGATTACACAGCGGGCACTTGGACTGTGTAGGTTAAATAGCGAGCACTTGGACTCTAGGTTACCTAGCGGGCACTTGGAATATCTAGGTTACCTTGTGGGCCCTTGGACTATGTAGGTTTCCTAGCGGGCACTTGGACTATCTAGGTTAACGAACGGGCACTTGGACTATGTAAGTAACCTAGCGGGCACTAGGACAGTCTAGGTTACCTAGCGGGCACTTGGACAATGTAAGTTAGCTAGCGGGCACTTGGACTATCTAGGTTACCTAACGGGCACTTGGAGAATGTAGGTTAACTAGGGGGCACTAGGACTATGTAGGTAACCTAGCGGGCACTTGGACAGTCTAGGTTACCTAGTGGGCCCTTGGACTATGTAGGTTTCCTAGCGGGCACTTGGACTATCTAGGTTAACTAGCGGACCTTGGACTATGTGGATTAACTAGCTGGCCCTTGGACTATGTAGGTTAACTAGCGGGCACTTGGACGATCTAGGTTAACTAGAGGGCACTTGGCCTATCTAGGTTACCTAGCGGGCACTTGGACTATGTAGGTTCCCAGGCGGGCATTTGGACTATATAGATAACCTAGCGGGCACTTAGACTTTGTAGGTTACCTAGCGGGCACTTGGACTATCTAGGTTACCTAGCTGGCACTTGAAATATCTACGTAGCCTAGCGGGTTCTTGGAGTATGTAGGTTACCTAGCGGGCTGTTGGATTATCTAGGTTACCTAAAGGGCACTTTGACTATCTATGTTACCTAGCGGGCCCTTGGACTATGTAGGTTTCCTAGCGGGCACTTGGATTATGTAAGTTCCCTAACGGGCACTTGGACTATGTGCGTTAACTAGAGGGCATTTGGACTATGTAGTTTACCTAGCGGGCACTTGGACTATGTAGGTTCCTTATCGGGCACTTGGAGAATGTAGGTTAACTAGGGGGCACTAGGACTATGTAGGTTATCTAGCGGGCCCTTGGACTATCTAGGTTACCGAACGGACACTTGGATTATGTCGGACCACTAGGGGGCCCTTGGACGATCTAGGTTACCTAGCGAGCACTTGGATTATCTAGGTTAACGAACGGTCATTGGACTATGTAGGTAACACCTAGCGGGCACTTGGACAGTCTAGGTTACCTAGCGGGCACTTGGACTACCTAGGTTAACGAACGGGCACTTGGACTATGTAGGGTACCTAGCGGGCACTTGGACTATGTAGGATCCCTATCGGACATTTGGACTACTTAGGTTACCTAGCGGGCACTTGGACTATCTAGGTTAACTAGCGGGAACTTGGACTATCTAGGTCAACTAGCGGGCCCTGGTACTATGTAGGTTAACTAGCGAGCACTTGGACAATCTAGGTTAACTAGTGGACCTTGGACTATGTAGGTTAACTAGCGGGCCCTTGGACTATGTATGTTAACTAGCAGGCACTTGGACGATCTAGGTTAACTAGCGGGCACTTGGACTATGTAGGTTCCCTAGCGGGCATTTGGACTATGTAGATAACCTAGCAGGCACTTAGACTTTGTAGGTTACCTAGCGGGCACTTGGACTATCTAGGTTAACTAACGGGCACTTGGACTATGTAGGTTGCCTAGCGGGCACTTGGATTATGTAGGTTCTCTATCGGGCATTTTGACTATGTAGATTAACTAGCGGGAACTTGGACTGTCTAGGTTACCTAGCGAGCACTTGGATTATCTAGGTTAACGAACGGGCACTTGGACTATGTAGGTTGCCTAGCGGGCCCTTGGAGTATCTAGGTTACCGAACGGACACTTGGATTATGTCGGCCCACTAGGGGGCCCTTGGACGATCTAGGTTACCTAGCGGGTACTTGAATTATCTAGGTTAACTAGCGGGCACTTGCACTATCTAGGATACCTAGCGGGCACTTGGACTATGTAGGTTCCCTAGCGGGCATTTGGACTATGTAGATAACCTAGGAGGCACTTAGACTTTGTAGGTTACCTAGCGGGCACTTGGACTATCTAGGTTAACTAACGGGCACTTGGACTATGTAGGTTGCCTAGCGGGCACTTGGATTATGTAGGTTCTCTATCGGGCACTTGGACTATGTAGATTAACTAGCGGGAACTTGGACTGTCTAGGTTACCTAGCGAGCACTTGGATTATCTAGGTTAACGAACGGGCACTTGGACTATGTAGGTTGCCTAGCGGGCCCTTGGAGTATCTAGGTTACCGAACGGACACTTGGATTGTGTCGGCCCACTAGGGGGCCCTTGGACGATCTAGGTTACCTAGCGGGTACTTGAATTATCTAGGTTAACTAGCGGGCACTTGCACTATCTAGGTTACCTAGCGGGCACTTGGACTATCTATGTTAGGTAACGGGCACTTGGACTATCTAGGTTACCTAGCGGGAACTTGGACAATGTTAGTTACCTAGCGGGAACTTGGACTATCTACGTTACCTAACGGGCCCTTTGACTATCTAGATTACACAGCGGGCACTTGGACTGTGTAGGTTAAATAGCGAGCACTTGGACTCTAGGTTACCTAGCGGGCACTTGGAATATCTAGGTTACCTTGTGGGCCCTTGGACTATGTAGGTTTCCTAGCGGGCACTTGGACTATCTAGGTTAACGAACGGGCACTTGGACTATGTAAGTAACCTAGCGGGCACTAGGACAGTCTAGGTTACCTAGCGGGCACTTGGACAATGTAAGTTAGCTAGCGGGCACTTGGACTATCTAGGTTACCTAACGGGCACTTGGAGAATGTAGGTTAACTAGGGGGCACTAGGACTATGTAGGTAACCTAGCGGGCACTTGGACAGTCTAGGTTACCTAGTGGGCCCTTGGACTATGTAGGTTTCCTAGCGGGCACTTGGACTATCTAGGTTAACTAGCGGACCTTGGACTATGTGGATTAACTAGCTGGCCCTTGGACTATGTAGGTTAACTAGCGGGCACTTGGACGATCTAGGTTAACTAGAGGGCACTTGGCCTATCTAGGTTACCTAGCGGGCACTTGGACTATGTAGGTTCCCAGGCGGGCATTTGGACTATATAGATAACCTAGCGGGCACTTAGACTTTGTAGGTTACCTAGCGGGCACTTGGACTATCTAGGTTACCTAGCTGGCACTTGAAATATCTACGTAGCCTAGCGGGTTCTTGGAGTATGTAGGTTACCTAGCGGGCTGTTGGATTATCTAGGTTACCTAAAGGGCACTTTGACTATCTATGTTACCTAGCGGGCCCTTGGACTATGTAGGTTTCCTAGCGGGCACTTGGATTATGTAAGTTCCCTAACGGGCACTTGGACTATGTGCGTTAACTAGAGGGCATTTGGACTATGTAGTTTACCTAGCGGGCACTTGGACTATGTAGGTTCCTTATCGGGCACTTGGAGAATGTAGGTTAACTAGGGGGCACTAGGACTATGTAGGTTATCTAGCGGGCCCTTGGACTATCTAGGTTACCGAACGGACACTTGGATTATGTCGGACCACTAGGGGGCCCTTGGACGATCTAGGTTACCTAGCGAGCACTTGGATTATCTAGGTTAACGAACGGTCATTGGACTATGTAGGTAACACCTAGCGGGCACTTGGACAGTCTAGGTTACCTAGCGGGCACTTGGACTACCTAGGTTAACGAACGGGCACTTGGACTATGTAGGGTACCTAGCGGGCACTTGGACTATGTAGGATCCCTATCGGACATTTGGACTACTTAGGTTACCTAGCGGGCACTTGGACTATCTAGGTTAACTAGCGGGAACTTGGACTATCTAGGTCAACTAGCGGGCCCTGGTACTATGTAGGTTAACTAGCGAGCACTTGGACAATCTAGGTTAACTAGTGGACCTTGGACTATGTAGGTTAACTAGCGGGCCCTTGGACTATGTATGTTAACTAGCAGGCACTTGGACGATCTAGGTTAACTAGCGGGCACTTGGACTATGTAGGTTCCCTAGCGGGCATTTGGACTATGTAGATAACCTAGCAGGCACTTAGACTTTGTAGGTTACCTAGCGGGCACTTGGACTATCTAGGTTAACTAACGGGCACTTGGACTATGTAGGTTGCCTAGCGGGCACTTGGATTATGTAGGTTCTCTATCGGGCATTTTGACTATGTAGATTAACTAGCGGGAACTTGGACTGTCTAGGTTACCTAGCGAGCACTTGGATTATCTAGGTTAACGAACGGGCACTTGGACTATGTAGGTTGCCTAGCGGGCCCTTGGAGTATCTAGGTTACCGAACGGACACTTGGATTATGTCGGCCCACTAGGGGGCCCTTGGACGATCTAGGTTACCTAGCGGGTACTTGAATTATCTAGGTTAACTAGCGGGCACTTGCACTATCTAGGATACCTAGCGGGCACTTGGACTATCTATGTTAGGTAACGGGCACTTGGACTATCTAGGTTACCTAGCGGGAACTTGGACAATGTTAGTTACCTAGCGGGCACTTGGACTATCTACGTTACCTAACGGGCCCTTTGACTATCTAGATTACACAGCGGGCACTTGGACTGTGTAGGTTAAATAGCGAGCACTTGGACTCTAGGTTACCTAGCGGGCACTTGGAATATCTAGGTTACCTTGTGGGCCCTTGGACAATGTAGGTTTCCTAGCGGGCACTTGGACTATCTAGGTTAACGAACGGGCACTTGGACTATGTAGGTTAAATAGCGAGCACTTGGACTCTAGGTTACCTAGCAGGCACTTGGACTATCTAGGTTACCTTGTGGGCCCTTGGACTATGTAGGTTTCCTAGCGGGCACTTGGACTATCTAGGTTAACGAACGGGCACTTGGACTATGTAGGTAACCTAGCGGGCACTTGGACAATGTAAGTTAGCTAGCGGGCACTTGGACTATCTAGGTTACCTAACGGGCACTTGGAGAATGTAGGTTAACTAGGGGGCACTAGGACTATGTAGGTAACCTAGGGGGCACTTGGACAGTCTAGGTTACCTAGTGGGCCCTTAGACTATGTAGGTTTCCTAGCGGGCACTTGGACTATCTAGGTTAACTAGCGGACCTTGGACTATGTGGGTTAACTAGCTGGCCCTTGGACTATGTAGGTTAACTAGCGGGCACTTGGACGATCTAGGTTAACTAGTAGGCACTTGGACTATCTAGGTTACCTAGCGGGCACTTGGACTATGTAGGTTCCCAGGCGGGCATTTGGACTATATAGATAACCTAGCGGGCACTTAGACTTTGTAGGTTACCTAGCGGGCACTTGGACTATCTAGGTTACCTAGCTGGCACTTGAAATATCTACGTAGCCTAGCGGGTTCTTGGAGTATGTAGGTTACCTAGCGGGCTGTTGGATTATCTAGGTTACCTAAAGGGCACTTTGACTATCTATGTTACCTAGCGGGCCCTTGGACTATGTAGGTTTCCTAGCGGGCACTTGGATTATGTAAGTTCCCTAACGGGCACTTGGACTATGTGCGTTAACTAGAGGGCATTTGGACTATGTAGTTTACCTAGCGGGCACTTGGACTATGTAGGTTCCTTATCGGGCACTTGGAGAATGTAGGTTAACTAGGGGGCACTAGGACTATGTAGGTTATCTAGCGGGCCCTTGGACTATCTAGGTTACCTAGCGGGCATTTGGATTATGTAGGCTCCCTAGCGGGCATTTGGACTATATAGATTCCTTAGCGGGCACTTAGACTTTGTAGGTTACCTAGCGGGCACTTGGACTACTTTGGTTACCTAGCGGGCACTTGGACTATCTAGGTTAACTAGCGGGCACTTGGTCTATCTAGCTCAACTAGGGGGCCCTTGTACTATGTAGGTTGCTTAGTGGGCACTTGGACTATCTAGGTTAGGTAATGGGCACTTGGACTATCTAGGTTAGGTAAAGGGCACTTGGACTATCTAGGTTACCTAGCGGGAACTTGGACAATGTAAGTTACCTAGCGGTCACTTTGACTATCTAGGTTACCTAACGGGCACTTTGACTATCTATGTTACCTAGTGGGCCCTTGGACTATGTAGGTTTCCTAGCGGGCACTTGGACTATCTAGGTTAACGAACGGGCACTTGGATTTTGTAGGTAACCTAGCGGGCACTTGGACAGTCTAGGTTACCTAGCGGGCACTTGGAGTATCTAGGTTAACTAACGGGCACTTGGACTATGTAGGTTACCCAGCGGGCACTTGGACTATGTAGGATCCCTATCGGACATTTGGACTACTTTGGTTACCTAGAGGGCACTTGACCTATCTAGGTTATCTTGCGGGCACTTGGACTATCTAGGTCAACTAGCGGGCCCTTGTACTATGTAGGTTAACTAGCGGGCACTTGGACGATCTAGGTTAACTAGAGGGCACTTGGTCTATCTAGGTAACCTAGCGGGCACTTGGACTATGTAGGTTGCCTAGCGGCATTTGGACTATATAGATAACCTAGCGGGCACTTAGAATTTGTAGGTTACCTAGCGGGCACTTGGACTATCTAGGTTACCTAGCTGGCACTTGAACTATCTACGTAGCCTAGCGGGTTCTTGGAATATGTAGGTTACCTAGCGGGCTGTTGGACTATCTAGGTTAACTAACAGGCACTTGGACTATGTAAGTTCCCTACCGGGCTCTTGGACTATGTGCGTTAACTAGAGGGCATTTGGACTATGTAGGTTACCTAGCGGGCACTTGGACTATCTAGGTTACCTAGCGGGCATTTGGATTATGTAGGCTCCCTAGCGGGCATTTGGACTATATAGATTCCTTAGCGGGCACTTAGACTTTGTAGGTTACCTAGCGAGCACTTGGACTATCTAGGTTACCTAGCTGGCACTTGAACTATCTACGTTACCTAGCGGGTACTTTGAGTATGTAGGTTACCTACTGTGCTGTTGGACTATCTAGGTTACCTAGCGGGTACTTGGACAATCTAGGTTAACTAACGGGCAATAGGACTATGTAGGTTGCCTAGCGAGCACTTGGACTATGTAGGTTCCCTAGCGGGGACTTGGACTATGTAGGTTCCCTATCGGGTATTTGGACTGTCTAGGTTAACTAGCGGGCAATTGGACTGTCTAGGTTACCTAGTGGGCACTTGGACTATGTATGTTCCCTAGCGGGCACTTGGGGTATCTATGTTACCTAGCGGGCACTTGGACTATGTAGGTTAACGAATGGGCACTTGCACTATGTAGGTTAACGAACGGGCACTTTGACTATGTAGGTAACCTAGTGGTCACTTGGACTGTCTAGGTTACCTAGCGGGAACTTGGACACTGTAGGTTAACTAGCGGGCACTTGGACAATATAGGTTAACTAGCGGCCCCTTGGTCTATGTAGGTTAACTAGCAGGCTTTTGGACTATGTAAGTTAACTAGAGGGCACTTTGATGATTCTGGTTAACTAGCGGGCACATGGACAATCTAGGTTAACTAGCGGGCATTTGGACTATCTAGGTTAACTAGCAGGCGCTAGGACTATGTAGGTTCCCTAGCGGGCATTTGGACTATATAGATAACCTAGTGGGCACGTAGAATTTGTAGGTTACCTAGCGGGCACTTGGACTATCTAGGTTACCTAGCAGGCACTTGAACTATCTACGTAGCCTAGCAGGTTCTTGGAGTATATAGGTTACCTAGCGGGCTGTTGGACTATCTAGGTTACCTAGCGGGCACATGGACTATCTAGGTTAACACATGGGCACTTGGACTATGTAGGTTCCCTAGCGGGCCCTTGGACTATGTAAGTTCCCTAGCGGGCACTTGGACTATGTGGGTTAACTAGAGGGCATTTGGACTATGTAGGTTACCTAGCAGGCACAAGGACTATCTAGGTTACCTAGCGGGCATTTGGATTATGTAGGCTCCCTAGCGGGCTTTTGGACTATATAGATTCCTTAGCGGGCACTTAGAGGTTTTAGGTTACCTAGCGGGCACTTGGACTATCTAGGTTACCTAACTGGCACTTGAACTATCTACGTTACCTAGCGGGTACTTGGAATATGTAGGTTACCTACCGGGCTGTTGGACTATCTAGGTTACCTAGCGGGCACTTGGACTATCTAGGTTAACTAACGGGCACTTGGACTATGTAGGTTCCCTAGCGGCCCTTGGACTATGTAAGTTCCCTAGCGGGCACTTGGACTATGTGAGTTCCCTAGCGGGCATTTGGACTATCTAGGTTACCTAACGGGCACTTGGACTATGTAGGTTACCTAGCGGGCACTTGGACTGTCTAGGTTACCTAGCGGGCACTTGGATTATCTAGGTTAACGAACGGGCACTTGGAGTATGTAGGTTACCAAGCCGCCACTTAAATATCTAGGTTAGCTAACAGGCACTTGGACTATCTAGGTTCCCTAGCGGGCACATGTACTATCTAGGTTACCTAGCTGGCACTTGGACTATGTAGGTCAACTAGCGGGCCCTTGGACTATCTAGGTTAGCTAACGGGCACTTAGACTATGTATGTTCCAGAGCGGGCACATGGATTATGTAGGTTGCCTAGCGGGCATTTAGACTATGTAGGTTTCCTTGCTGGTGTTTGGACTATGTAGGTTACCTAGCGGGCACTTGGATTATGTAGGTTCCCTAACGGGCACTTGGACTATATAGGTTCCCTAGCAGTCACGTGGACTATGTAGGTTCCCTAGAAGGCACTTGGACTAGCTAGGTTAACCAGCGGGCACTTGGACTATCCAGGTTACCAAGCGGGCACTTGGACTATGCAGGTTACCCAATGGGCACTTGGACTATCTAGGTTAACGAACGGACACTTGGACTATGTAGGTTATTCATCAGGCACTTGGACTATCTAGGTTACCTAGCCGGCACTTGGACTATGTTGGTTACCTAGCGGACACTTGGACGATTTAGGTTAACTAGCGGGCACTTGGACTATCTAGGTAAACTAGCGGGCCCTTTGACTATCTAGGTTTACTAGCGGGCACTTGGACTATCTAGGTTAACTAGCGGGTACTTGAACTATGTAGTTTCCCTAGCGGGCATTTGGATTATTTAGGTTACCTAGTGGGCACTTGGACTATGTAGGTTACCTAGCGGGCACTTGGACTACGTAGGTTAACTACAAGGCACTTGGACTGTCTAGGTTACCTAGCGGGCACTTGGACTATCTAGGTTAATGAACGGGCACGTGGAATATGTAGGTTAACTAGCGGACACTTCGACTATCTAGGTTAGCTAAAGGGCAATTGGACTATCTAGGTTCCCTAGCGGGCACTTGGACTATTTAGGTTACCTAGCAGGCAATTTGACTATCTAGGTTCCCTCGCGGGCACTTGGACTATTTAGGTTACCTAGCAGGCAATTTGACTATCTAGGTTAACTAACGGGCACTTGGACTATGTAGGTTGCCTAGCGAGCACTTGGACTATGTAGGTTCCCTAGCGGGCACTTGAACTATGTAGGTTCCCTATAGGGTACTTGGACTGTCTAGGTTAACTAGTGGGCCCTTGGACTATGTAGTTCCCTAGATGGCACTTGGGCAATCTACGTTAACTAGCGGGCACTTGGACTATGTAGTTTAACGAACGGGCACTTGGACTATGTAGTTTACCTAGTAGGCACTTGGACTATGTAGGTTATCTAGCGGGCACTTGGACTACCTATGTTACCAAGTGGGCCCTTGGAGTATGTAGGTTTCCTAGCGGGCACTTGGACTATCTAGGTTAACGAATGGGCACATGGACTATGTAGGTAACCTAGCGGGCACTTGGACAGTCTAGGTTAACTAGCGGGCACTTGGACTATCCAGGTAGACGAACGGGCACTTGGACTATGTAGGTTAACTAACGGGCACTTGGACTATGTAGGATCCGTATTGGACATTTGGACTACTTTGGTTACCTACCAGGCACTTGACCTATCTAGGTTAACTTGTGGGCACTTGGGCTATCTAGGTCAAGTAGCGGGCCCTTGTACTATGTAGGTTAACTAGCGAGCACTTGGACTATCTAGGTTAACTAGCGGACCTTGGACTATGTAGGTTAACTAAAGGGCTCTTGGACTATGTAGGATAACTAGCGGGCACTTGGACGATCTAGGTTAACTAGAGGGCACTTGGACTATCTAGGTTACCTAGCGGGCACTTGGACTATGTAGGTTCCCTAGCGGGCATTTGGACTATATAGATAACCTAGCGGGCACTTAGACTTTGTAGGTTACCTAGCGGGCATTTGGACTATCTACGTAGCCTAGCAGGTTCTTGGAGTATGTAGGTTACCTAGCGGGCTGTTGGACTATCTAGGTTACCTAGCGGGCACATGGACTATCTAGGTTAACACACGGGCACTTGGACTATGTAGGTTCCCTAGCGGGCCCTTGGATTATGTAAATTCCCTAGCGGGTACTTGGACTATGTGGGTTAACTCGAGGGCATTTGGACTATGGAGGTTACCTAGCGGGCACTTGGACTATCAAGGTTACCTAGCGGGCATTTGGATTATGTAGGCTCCCTAGCGGGCATTTGGCCTATATAGATTCCTTAGCGGGCACTTAGAGATTGTAGGTTACCTAGCGGGCACTTGGACTATCTAGGTTACCTAGCTGGCACTTGAACTATCTACGTTACCTAGCGGGTACTTGGAGTATGTAGGTTACCTACCGGGCTGTTGGACTATCTAGGTTACCTAGGGGCAATTGGACTATCTAGGTTAACAAGCGGGCACTTGGACTATCTAGGTTAACTAGCGGGCGCTTGGACTATGTGGGTTCCCTAGCGGGCATTTGGACTATATAGGTTACCTAGCGGGCACTTGGACTATCTAGGTTAACTGGCGGGCACTTGGACTATGTATGTTCCAGAGCGGGCAATTGGACTATGTAGGTTCCTAGTGGGCACTTGGACTATCTAGATTCCCTAAAGGCCACTTGGACTCTCTAGGTTACCGAACGGGCACTTGGACTATCTAGGTTACCTAGCGGGAACTTGGACTATGTAGGTTAACTAGCGGACAATTGGACGATCTAGGTTAACTAGCGGACAATTGGACGATCTAGGTTAACTAGCGGACATTTGCACTATGTAGGTTACCTAGCGGGCACTTGGACTATGTAGGTTAACTAGCAGGCCCTTGAACTATCTAGGTTACCTAGCAGGCACTTGGACTATGAAGGTTAACTAGCGGGCACTTGCACTCTCTAGGTTACCTAGCGGGCACTTGGACTATCTAGGTTAACTAGCGGGCACTTGGACTATGTAGGTTACCTAGCAGACACTTGCACTATGTAGGTTACCTAGCGGGCACTTGGACTATGTAGGTTAACTAGAGGACACTTGGACGATCTAGGTTAATAGCGGGCACTTGGACGATCTAAGTTAACTAACGGGCACTTGGACAATCAAAGTTAACAAGTGAGCCCTTGGACTATATAGGTTAACTAGCGGGAACTTGGACTATCTAGGTGAAATAGATAGCACTAGGAATATATAGGTTCCCTAGCGGGCACTTGGACTATGTAGGTTAACGTACAGGCACTTGGACTATGCAGGTAACCTAGCGGGCACTTGGACTGTCTAGGTTACATAGTGGGCACTTGGACTTCTAGGTTAACGAACGGGCACTTGGAATATGTATGTTGCCTAGCGGGTACTTGGACAATCTAGGTTAGGTAACGGGCACTTGGACTATCTAGGTTACCTAGCAGGAACTTGGACAATGTAGGTTACCTAGCAGGCACTTGGACTATCTAGGTTAACTAGCGCGCACTTGGACTATCGAGGTTACCTAGCGGGCACTTGGACTATCTAGCTTACCTAGCGGGCCCTTGGACTATGTAGGTTACGTAGCGGGCACTTGGACTATCTAGGTTAACGAATGGGCACTTGGACTATGTAGGTAACCTAACGGGCACTTGGACTGTCTAGGTTACCTAGCGGGCACTTTGATTATCTAGGTTAACTTGCAGACCTTGGACTATGTAGGTTAACTAGCGGGCCCTTGGACTATGTAGGTTACCTAGCGGGCTCTTGGACTATCTAGGTTTCCTAGCAGGCACTTGGACTATGTACTTTGCCTAGCGCCCACTTGGACTATCTAGGTTACCTAGCAGGGACTTGGACTATGTACGTCCCCTAGTGGGCACTAGGACTATCTAGGTTACCTAGCAGGCACTTGGATTATGAGGGATCCCTAGCGGGCACTTGGACTATCTAGGTTAACTAGCGGGCACTTGGACTATGTAGGTTAACGAACAGGCACTTGGACAATGCAGGTAACCTAGCGGGCACTTGGACTGTCTAGGTTACATAGCGGGCACTTGGACTTCTAGGTTAACGAACGTGCACTTGGACTATGTATGTTGCCTAGCGGGCACGTGGACTATCTAGGTTCAGTAACGGGCACTTGGACTTTGTAGGTTACCTAGCGGGCACTTGGACTATCTAGGTTACCTAGCTGGCACTTGAACTATCTACTTTACCTAGCGGGTACGTGGAGTATGTAGGTTACCTACTGGGCTGTTGGACTATCTAGGTTACCTAGCGGGCACTTGGACTATCTAGGTTAACTAACGGACAATTGGACTATGTAGGTTGCCTAGCGAGCACTTGGACTATGTAGGTTCCCTAGCGGACACTTGGACTATGTAGGTTCTCTATCTGGTATTTGGACTGTCTAGGTTAACTAGCGGGCAATTGGACTCTCTAGGTTACCTAGTGGGCACTTGGACTATGTATGTTCCCTAGCGGGCACTTAGACTATGTAGGTTCCCTAGCGGGCATTTGGACTATATAGATAACCTAGCGGGCACTTAGACTTTGTAGGTTTCCTAGCGGGCACTTGGACTATCTAGGTTACCTAGCTGGCACTTGAACTATCTACGTAGCCTAGCAGGTTCTTGGAGTATATAGGTTACCTAGCGGGCACATGGACTATCTAGGTTAACACACGGGCACTTGGACTATGTAGTTTCCCTAGCGGGCCCTTGGACTATGTAAGTTCCCTAGCGGGCACATGGACTATGTGGGTTAACTAGAGGGCATTTGGACTATGTAGGTTACCTAGCGGGCACATGGACTATCTAGGTTACCTAGCGGGCATTTGGATTATGTAGGCTCCCTAGCGGGCATTTGGACTATATAGATTCCTTAGCGGGCACTGTAGAGGTTGTAGGTTACCTAGCGGGCACTTGGACTATCTAGGTTACCTAACTGGCACTTGAACTATCTACGTTACCTAGCGGGTACTTGGAATATGTAGGTTACCTACCGGGCTGTTGGACTATCTAGGTTACCTAGCGGGCACTTGGACTATCTAGGTTAACTAACGGGCACTTGGACTATGTAGGTTCCCTAGCGGCCCTTGGACTATGTAAGTTCCCTAGCGGGCACTTGGACTATGTGGGTTCCCTAGCGGGCATTTGGACTATCTAGGTTACCTAACGGGCACTTGGACTATGTAGGTTACCTAGCGGGCACTTGGACTGTCTAGGTTACCTAGCGGGCACTTGGATTATCTAGGTTAATGAACGGGCACTTGGAGTATGTAGGTTGCCAAGCTGCCACTTAACTATCTAGGTTAGCTAACAGGCACGTGGACTATCTAGGTTCCCTAGCGGGCACTTGTACTATCCAAGTTACCTAGTTGGCACTTGGACTATGTAGGTCAACTAGCGGGCCCTTGGACTATCTAGGTTAGCTAACGGGCACTTGGACTATGTATGTTCCAGAGCGGGCACTTGGATTATGTAGGTTTCCCAGCGGGCATTTAGACTATGTAGGTTTCCTTGCTGGTATTTGGACTATGTAGGTTACCTAGCGGGCACTTGTACTATGTAGGTTCCCTAACGGGCACTTGGACTATGTAGGTTCCCTAGCAGTCACGTGGACTATGTAGGGTCCCTAGAAGGCACTTGGACTAGGTAGGTTAACTAGCGGGCACTTGGACTATCCAGGTTACCAAGCGGGCACTTGGACTATGTAGGTTATTCATCAGGCACTTGGACTATCTAGGTTACCTAGCAGGCACTTGGAGTATGTAGGTTACCTAGCGGACACTTGGACGATTTAAGTTAACTAGCGGGCACTTGGACTATCTAGGTAAACTAGCGGGCCCTTTGACTATCTAGGTTTACTAGCGGGCACTTGGACTATCTAGGTTAACTAGCGGGCACTTGAACTATGTAGTTTCCCTAGCAGGCATTTGGATTATTTAGGTTACCTAGTGGGCACTTGGACTATGTAGGTTACCTAGCGGACACTTGGACTACGTAGGTTAACTACAAGGCACTTGGACTGTCTAGGTTACCTAGCGGGCACTTGGACTATCTAGGTTAATGAACGGGCACTTGGACTATGTAGGTTAACTAGCGGACACTTCGACTATCTAGGTTAGCTAAAGGGCAATTGGACTATCTAGGTTCCCTAGCGGGCACTTGGACTATTTAGGTTACCTAGCAGGCAATTTGACTATCTAGGTTAACTAACGGGCACTTGGACTATGTAGGTTGCCTAGCGAGCACTTGGAATATGTGGGTTCCCTAGCGGGCACTTGAACTATGTAGGTTCCCTATAGGGTACTTGGACTGTCTAGGTTAACTAGTGGGCCCTTGGATTATGTAGTTCCCTAGAGGGCACTTGGGCAATCTACGTTAACTAGCTGGCACTTGGGCAATCTACGTTAACTAGCGGGCACTTCGACTATGTAGTTTACCTAGTAGGCACTTGGACTATGTAGGTTATCTAGTGGGCACTTGGACTATCTATGTTACCAAGTCGGCCCTTGGACTATGTAGGTTTCCTAGCGGGCACTTGGACTATCTAGGTTAACGAAGGGGCACATGGACTATGTAGGTAACCTAGCGGGCACTTGGACAGTCTAGGTTACCTAGTGGGCCCTTGGACTATGTAGGTTTCCTAGCGGGCACTTGGACTATCTAGGTTAACTAGCGGACCTTGGACTATGTGGATTAACTAGCTGGCCCTTGGACTATGTAGGTTAACTAGCGGGCACTTGGACGATCTAGGTTAACTAGAGGGCACTTGGCCTATCTAGGTTACCTAGCGGGCACTTGGACTATGTAGGTTCCCAGGCGGGCATTTGGACTATATAGATAACCTAGCGGGCACTTAGACTTTGTAGGTTACCTAGCGGGCACTTGGACTATCTAGGTTACCTAGCTGGCACTTGAAATATCTACGTAGCCTAGCGGGTTCTTGGAGTATGTAGGTTACCTAGCGGGCTGTTGGATTATCTAGGTTACCTAAAGGGCACTTTGACTATCTATGTTACCTAGCGGGCCCTTGGACTATGTAGGTTTCCTAGCGGGCACTTGGATTATGTAAGTTCCCTAACGGGCACTTGGACTATGTGCGTTAACTAGAGGGCATTTGGACTATGTAGTTTACCTAGCGGGCACTTGGACTATGTAGGTTCCTTATCGGGCACTTGGAGAATGTAGGTTAACTAGGGGGCACTAGGACTATGTAGGTTATCTAGCGGGCCCTTGGACTATCTAGGTTACCGAACGGACACTTGGATTATGTCGGACCACTAGGGGGCCCTTGGACGATCTAGGTTACCTAGCGAGCACTTGGATTATCTAGGTTAACGAACGGTCATTGGACTATGTAGGTAACACCTAGCGGGCACTTGGACAGTCTAGGTTACCTAGCGGGCACTTGGACTACCTAGGTTAACGAACGGGCACTTGGACTATGTAGGGTACCTAGCGGGCACTTGGACTATGTAGGATCCCTATCGGACATTTGGACTACTTAGGTTACCTAGCGGGCACTTGGACTATCTAGGTTAACTAGCGGGAACTTGGACTATCTAGGTCAACTAGCGGGCCCTGGTACTATGTAGGTTAACTAGCGAGCACTTGGACAATCTAGGTTAACTAGTGGACCTTGGACTATGTAGGTTAACTAGCGGGCCCTTGGACTATGTATGTTAACTAGCAGGCACTTGGACGATCTAGGTTAACTAGCGGGCACTTGGACTATGTAGGTTCCCTAGCGGGCATTTGGACTATGTAGATAACCTAGGAGGCACTTAGACTTTGTAGGTTACCTAGCGGGCACTTGGACTATCTAGGTTAACTAACGGGCACTTGGACTATGTAGGTTGCCTAGCGGGCACTTGGATTATGTAGGTTCTCTATCGGGCATTTTGACTATGTAGATTAACTAGCGGGAACTTGGACTGTCTAGGTTACCTAGCGAGCACTTGGATTATCTAGGTTAACGAACGGGCACTTGGACTATGTAGGTTGCCTAGCGGGCCCTTGGAGTATCTAGGTTACCGAACGGACACTTGGATTATGTCGGCCCACTAGGGGGCCCTTGGACGATCTAGGTTACCTAGCGGGTACTTGAATTATCTAGGTTAACTAGCGGGCACTTGCACTATCTAGGATACCTAGCGGGCACTTGGACTATCTATGTTAGGTAACGGGCACTTGGACTATCTAGGTTACCTAGCGGGAACTTGGACAATGTTAGTTACCTAGCGGGCACTTGGACTATCTACGTTACCTAACGGGCCCTTTGACTATCTAGATTACACAGCGGGCACTTGGACTGTGTAGGTTAAATAGCGAGCACTTGGACTCTAGGTTACCTAGCGGGCACTTGGAATATCTAGGTTACCTTATGGGCCCTTGGACAATGTAGGTTTCCTAGCGGGCACTTGGACTATCTAGGTTAACGAACGGGCACTTGGACTATGTAGGTTAAATAGCGAGCACTTGGACTCTAGGTTACCTAGCAGGCACTTGGACTATCTAGGTTACCTTGTGGGCCCTTGGACTATGTAGGTTTCCTAGCGGGCACTTGGACTATCTAGGTTAACGAACGGGCACTTGGACTATGTAGGTAACCTAGCGGGCACTTGGACAATGTAAGTTAGCTAGCGGGCACTTGGACTATCTAGGTTACCTAACGGGCACTTGGAGAATGTAGGTTAACTAGGGGGCACTAGGACTATGTAGGTAACCTAGGGGGCACTTGGACAGTCTAGGTTACCTAGTGGGCCCTTAGACTATGTAGGTTTCCTAGCGGGCACTTGGACTATCTAGGTTAACTAGCGGACCTTGGACTATGTGGGTTAACTAGATGGCCCTTGGACTATGTAGGTTAACTAGCGGGCACTTGGACGATCTAGGTTAACTAGTAGGCACTTGGACTATCTAGGTTACCTAGCGGGCACTTGGACTATGTAGGTTCCCAGGCGGGCATTTGGACTATATAGATAACCTAGCGGGCACTTAGACTTTGTAGGTTACCTAGCGGGCACTTGGACTATCTAGGTTACCTAGCTGGCACTTGAAATATCTACGTAGCCTAGCGGGTTCTTGGAGTATGTAGGTTACCTAGCGGGCTGTTGGATTATCTAGGTTACCTAAAGGGCACTTTGACTATCTATGTTACCTAGCGGGCCCTTGGACTATGTAGGTTTCCTAGCGGGCACTTGGATTATGTAAGTTCCCTAACGGGCACTTGGACTATGTGCGTTAACTAGAGGGCATTTGGACTATGTAGTTTACCTAGCGGGCACTTGGACTATGTAGGTTCCTTATCGGGCACTTGGAGAATGTAGGTTAACTAGGGGGCACTAGGACTATGTAGGTTATCTAGCGGGCCCTTGGACTATCTAGGTTACCTAGCGGGCATTTGGATTATGTAGGCTCCCTAGCGGGCATTTGGACTATATAGATTCCTTAGCGGGCACTTAGACTTTGTAGGTTACCTAGCGGGCACTTGGACTACTTTGGTTACCTAGCGGGCACTTGGACTATCTAGGTTAACTAGCGGGCACTTGGTCTATCTAGCTCAACTAGGGGGCCCTTGTACTATGTAGGTTGCTTAGTGGGCACTTGGACTATCTAGGTTAGGTAATGGGCACTTGGACTATCTAGGTTAGGTAAAGGGCACTTGGACTATCTAGGTTACCTAGCGGGAACTTGGACAATGTAAGTTACCTAGCGGTCACTTTGACTATCTAGGTTACCTAACGGGCACTTTGACTATCTATGTTACCTAGTGGGCCCTTGGACTATGTAGGTTTCCTAGCGGGCACTTGGACTATCTAGGTTAACGAACGGGCACTTGGATTTTGTAGGTAACCTAGCGGGCACTTGGACAGTCTAGGTTACCTAGCGTGCACTTGGAGTATCTAGGTTAACGAACGGGCACTTGGACTATGTAGGTTACCCAGCGGGCACTTGGACTATGTAGGATCCCTATCGGACATTTGGACTACTTTGGTTACCTAGAGGGCACTTGACCTATCTAGGTTATCTTGCGGGCACTTGGACTATCTAGGTCAACTAGCGGGCCCTTGTACTATGTAGGTTAACTAGCGGGCACTTGGACGATCTAGGTTAACTAGAGGGCACTTGGTCTATCTAGGTAACCTAGCGGGCACTTGGACTATGTAGGTTGCCTAGCGGCATTTGGACTATATAGATAACCTAGCGGGCACTTAGATTTTGTAGGTTACCTAGCGGGCACTTGGACTATCTAGGTTACCTAGCTGGCACTTGAACTATCTACGTAGCCTAGCGGGTTCTTGGAATATGTAAGTTACCTAGCGGGCTGTTGGACTATCTAGGTTAACTAACAGGCACTTGGACTATGTAAGTTCCCTACCGGGCTCTTGGACTATGTGCGTTAACTAGAGGGCATTTGGACTATGTAGGTTACCTAGCGGGCACTTGGACTATCTAGGTTACCTAGCGGGCATTTGGATTATGTAGGCTCCCTAGCGGGCATTTGGACTATATAGATTCCTTAGCGGGCACTTAGACTTTGTAGGTTACCTAGCGAGCACTTGGACTATCTAGGTTACCTAGCTGGCACTTGAACTATCTACGTTACCTAGCGGGTACTTTGAGTATGTAGGTTACCTACTGTGCTGTTGGACTATCTAGGTTACCTAGCGGGTACTTGGACAATCTAGGTTAACTAACGGGCAATAGGACTATGTAGGTTGCCTAGCGAGCACTTGGACTATGTAGGTTCCCTAGCGGGGACTTGGACTATGTAGGTTCCCTATCGGGTATTTGGACTGTCTAGGTTAACTAGCGGGCAATTGGACTGTCTAGGTTACCTAGTGGGCACTTGGACTATGTATGTTCCCTAGCGGGCACTTGGGGTATCTATGTTACCTAGCGGGCACTTGGACTATGTAGGTTAACGAATGGGCACTTGCACTATGTAGGTTAACGAACGGGCACTTTGACTATGTAGGTAACCTAGTGGTCACTTGGACTGTCTAGGTTACCTAGCGGGAACTTGGACACTGTAGGTTAACTAGCGGGCACTTGGACAATATAGGTTAACTAGCGGCCCCTTGGTCTATGTAGGTTAACTAGCAGGCTTTTGGACTATGTAAGTTAACTAGAGGGCACTTTGATGATTCTGGTTAACTAGCGGGCACATGGACAATCTAGGTTAACTAGCGGGCATTTGGACTATCTAGGTTAACTAGCAGGCGCTAGGACTATGTAGGTTCCCTAGCGGGCATTTGGACTATATAGATAACCTAGTGGGCACGTAGAATTTGTAGGTTACCTAGCGGGCACTTGGACTATCTAGGTTACCTAGCAGGCACTTGAACTATCTACGTAGCCTAGCAGGTTCTTGGAGTATATAGGTTACCTAGCGGGCTGTTGGACTATCTAGGTTACCTAGCGGGCACATGGACTATCTAGGTTAACACATGGGCACTTGGACTATGTAGGTTCCCTAGCGGGCCCTTGGACTATGTAAGTTCCCTAGCGGGCACTTGGACTATGTGGGTTAACTAGAGGGCATTTGGACTATGTAGGTTACCTAGCAGGCACAAGGACTATCTAGGTTACCTAGCGGGCATTTGGATTATGTAGGCTCCCTAGCGGGCTTTTGGACTATATAGATTCCTTAGCGGGCACTTAGAGGTTTTAGGTTACCTAGCGGGCACTTGGACTATCTAGGTTACCTAACTGGCACTTGAACTATCTACGTTACCTAGCGGGTACTTGGAATATGTAGGTTACCTACCGGGCTGTTGGACTATCTAGGTTACCTAGCGGGCACTTGGACTATCTAGGTTAACTAACGGGCACTTGGACTATGTAGGTTCCCTAGCGGCCCTTGGACTATGTAAGTTCCCTAGCGGGCACTTGGACTATGTGAGTTCCCTAGCGGGCATTTGGACTATCTAGGTTACCTAACGGGCACTTGGACTATGTAGGTTACCTAGCGGGCACTTGGACTGTCTAGGTTACCTAGCGGGCACTTGGATTATCTAGGTTAACGAACGGGCACTTGGAGTATGTAGGTTACCAAGCCGCCAGTTAAATATCTAGGTTAGCTAACAGGCACTTGGACTATCTAGGTTCCCTAGCGGGCACATGTACTATCTAGGTTACCTAGCTGGCACTTGGACTATGTAGGTCAACTAGCGGGCCCTTGGACTATCTAGGTTAGCTAACGGGCACTTGGACTATGTATGTTCCAGAGCGGGCACATGGATTATGTAGGTTGCCTAGCGGGCATTTAGACTATGTAGGTTTCCTTGCTGGTGTTTGGACTATGTAGGTTACCTAGCGGGCACTTGGATTATGTAGGTTCCCTAACGGGCACTTGGACTATATAGGTTCCCTAGCAGTCACGTGGACTATGTAGGTTCCCTAGAAGGCACTTGGACTAGCTAGGTTAACCAGCGGGCACTTGGACTATCCAGGTTACCAAGCGGGCACTTGGACTATGCAGGTTACCCAATGGGCACTTGGACTATCTAGGTTAACGAACGGACACTTGGACTATGTAGGTTATTCATCAGGCACTTGGACTATCTAGGTTACCTAGCCGGCACTTGGACTATGTTGGTTACCTAGCGGACACTTGGACGATTTAGGTTAACTAGCGGGCACTTGGACTATCTAGGTAAACTAGCGGGCCCTTTGACTATCTAGGTTTACTAGCGGGCACTTGGACTATCTAGGTTAACTAGCGGGTACTTGAACTATGTAGTTTCCCTAGCGGGCATTTGGATTATTTAGGTTACCTAGTGGGCACTTGGACTATGTAGGTTACCTAGCGGGCACTTGGACTACGTAGGTTAACTACAAGGCACTTGGACTGTCTAGGTTACCTAGCGGGCACTTGGACTATCTAGGTTAATGAACGGGCACGTGGAATATGTAGGTTAACTAGCGGACACTTCGACTATCTAGGTTAGCTAAAGGGCAATTGGACTATCTAGGTTCCCTAGCGGGCACTTGGACTATTTAGGTTACCTAGCAGGCAATTTGACTATCTAGGTTCCCTCGCGGGCACTTGGACTATTTAGGTTACCTAGCAGGCAATTTGACTATCTAGGTTAACTAACGGGCACTTGGACTATGTAGGTTGCCTAGCGAGCACTTGGACTATGTAGGTTCCCTAGCGGGCACTTGAACTATGTAGGTTCCCTATAGGGTACTTGGACTGTCTAGGTTAACTAGTGGGCCCTTGGACTATGTAGTTCCCTAGATGGCACTTGGGCAATCTACGTTAACTAGCGGGCACTTGGACTATGTAGTTTAACGAACGGGCACTTGGACTATGTAGTTTACCTAGTAGGCACTTGGACTATGTAGGTTATCTAGCGGGCACTTGGACTACCTATGTTACCAAGTGGGCCCTTGGAGTATGTAGGTTTCCTAGCGGGCACTTGGACTATCTAGGTTAACGAATGGGCACATGGACTATGTAGGTAACCTAGCGGGCACTTGGACAGTCTAGGTTAACTAGCGGGCACTTGGACTATCCAGGTAGACGAACGGGCACTTGGACTATGTAGGTTAACTAACGGGCACTTGGACTATGTAGGATCCGTATTGGACATTTGGACTACTTTGGTTACCTACCAGGCACTTGACCTATCTAGGTTAACTTGTGGGCACTTGGGCTATCTAGGTCAAGTAGCGGGCCCTTGTACTATGTAGGTTAACTAGCGAGCACTTGGACTATCTAGGTTAACTAGCGGACCTTGGACTATGTAGGTTAACTAAAGGGCTCTTGGACTATGTAGGATAACTAGCGGGCACTTGGACGATCTAGGTTAACTAGAGGGCACTTGGACTATCTAGGTTACCTAGCGGGCACTTGGACTATGTAGGTTCCCTAGCGGGCATTTGGACTATATAGATAACCTAGCGGGCACTTAGACTTTGTAGGTTACCTAGCGGGCATTTGGACTATCTACGTAGCCTAGCAGGTTCTTGGAGTATGTAGGTTACCTAGCGGGCTGTTGGACTATCTAGGTTACCTAGCGGGCACATGGACTATCTAGGTTAACACACGGGCACTTGGACTATGTAGGTTCCCTAGCGGGCCCTTGGATTATGTAAATTCCCTAGCGGGTACTTGGACTATGTGGGTTAACTCGAGGGCATTTGGACTATGGAGGTTACCTAGCGGGCACTTGGACTATCAAGGTTACCTAGCGGGCATTTGGATTATGTAGGCTCCCTAGCGGACATTTGGCCTATATAGATTCCTTAGCGGGCACTTAGAGATTGTAGGTTACCTAGCGGGCACTTGGACTATCTAGGTTACCTAGCTGGCACTTGAACTATCTACGTTACCTAGCGGGTACTTGGAGTATGTAGGTTACCTACCGGGCTGTTGGACTATCTAGGTTACCTAGGGGCAATTGGACTATCTAGGTTAACAAGCGGGCACTTGGACTATCTAGGTTAACTAGCGGGCGCTTGGACTATGTGGGTTCCCTAGCGGGCATTTGGACTATATAGGTTACCTAGCGGGCACTTGGACTATCTAGGTTAACTGGCGGGCACTTGGACTATGTATGTTCCAGAGCGGGCAATTGGACTATGTAGGTTCCCTACTGGGCACTTGGACTATCTAGATTCCCTAAAGGCCACTTGGACTCTCTAGGTTACCGAACGGGCACTTGGACTATCTAGGTTACCTAGCGGGAACTTGGACTATGTAGGTTAACTAGCGGACAATTGGACGATCTAGGTTAACTAGCGGACAATTGGACGATCTAGGTTAACTAGCGGACATTTGCACTATGTAGGTTACCTAGCGGGCACTTGGACTATGTAGGTTAACTAGCAGGCCCTTGAACTATCTAGGTTACCTAGCAGGCACTTGGACTATGAAGGTTAACTAGCGGGCACTTGCACTCTCTAGGTTACCTAGCGGGCACTTGGACTATCTAGGTTAACTAGCGGGCACTTGGACTATGTAGGTTACCTAGCAGACACTTGCACTATGTAGGTTACCTAGCGGGCACTTGGACTATGTAGGTTAACTAGAGGACACTTGGACGATCTAGGTTAATAGCGGGCACTTGGACGATCTAAGTTAACTAACGGGCACTTGGACAATCAAAGTTAACAAGTGAGCCCTTGGACTATATAGGTTAACTAGCGGGAACTTGGACTATCTAGGTGAAATAGATAGCACTAGGAATATATAGGTTCCCTAGCGGGCACTTGGACTATGTAGGTTAACGTACAGGCACTTGGACTATGCAGGTAACCTAGCGGGCACTTGGACTGTCTAGGTTACATAGTGGGCACTTGGACTTCTAGGTTAACGAACGGGCACTTGGAATATGTATGTTGCCTAGCGGGTACTTGGACAATCTAGGTTAGGTAACGGGCACTTGGACTATCTAGGTTACCTAGCAGGAACTTGGACAATGTAGGTTACCTAGCAGGCACTTGGACTATCTAGGTTAACTAGCGCGCACTTGGACTATCGAGGTTACCTAGCGGGCACTTGGACTATCTAGCTTACCTAGCGGGCCCTTGGACTATGTAGGTTACGTAGCGGGCACTTGGACTATCTAGGTTAACGAATGGGCACTTGGACTATGTAGGTAACCTAACGGGCACTTGGACTGTCTAGGTTACCTAGCGGGCACTTTGATTATCTAGGTTAACTTGCAGACCTTGGACTATGTAGGTTAACTAGCGGGCCCTTGGACTATGTAGGTTACCTAGCGGGCTCTTGGACTATCTAGGTTTCCTAGCAGGCACTTGGACTATGTACTTTGCCTAGCGCCCACTTGGACTATCTAGGTTACCTAGCAGGGACTTGGACTATGTACGTCCCCTAGTGGGCACTAGGACTATCTAGGTTACCTAGCAGGCACTTGGATTATGAGGGATCCCTAGCGGGCACTTGGACTATCTAGGTTAACTAGCGGGCACTTGGACTATGTAGGTTAACGAACAGGCACTTGGACTATGCAGGTAACCTAGCGGGCACTTGGACTGTCTAGGTTACATAGCGGGCACTTGGACTTCTAGGTTAACGAACGTGCACTTGGACTATGTATGTTGCCTAGCGGGCACGTGGACTATCTAGGTTCAGTAACGGGCACTTGGACTTTGTAGGTTACCTAGCGGGCACTTGGACTATCTAGGTTACCTAGCTGGCACTTGAACTATCTACTTTACCTAGCGGGTACTTGGAGTATGTAGGTTACCTACCGGGCTGTTGGACTATCTAGGTTACCTAGCGGGCACTTGGACTATCTAGGTTAACTAACGGACAATTGGACTATGTAGGTTGCCTAGCGAGCACTTGGACTATGTAGGTTCCCTAGCGGACACTTGGACTATGTAGGTTCTCTATCTGGTATTTGGACTGTCTAGGTTAACTAGCGGGCAATTGGACTCTCTAGGTTACCTAGTGGGCACTTGGACTATGTATGTTCCCTAGCGGGCACTTAGACTATGTAGGTTCCCTAGCGGGCATTTGGACTATATAGATAACCTAGCGGGCACTTAGACTTTGTAGGTTTCCTAGCGGGCACTTGGACTATCTAGGTTACCTAGCTGGCACTTGAACTATCTACGTAGCCTAGCAGGTTCTTGGAGTATATAGGTTACCTAGCGGGCACATGGACTATCTAGGTTAACACACGGGCACTTGGACTATGTAGTTTCCCTAGCGGGCCCTTGGACTATGTAAGTTCCCTAGCGGGCACATGGACTATGTGGGTTAACTAGAGGGCATTTGGACTATGTAGGTTACCTAGCGGGCACATGGACTATCTAGGTTACCTAGCGGGCATTTGGATTATGTAGGCTCCCTAGCGGGCATTTGGACTATATAGATTCCTTAGCGGGCACTGTAGAGGTTGTAGGTTACCTAGCGGGCACTTGGACTATCTAGGTTACCTAACTGGCACTTGAACTATCTACGTTACCTAGCGGGTACTTGGAATATGTAGGTTACCTACCGGGCTGTTGGACTATCTAGGTTACCTAGCGGGCACTTGGACTATCTAGGTTAACTAACGGGCACTTGGACTATGTAGGTTCCCTAGCGGCCCTTGGACTATGTAAGTTCCCTAGCGGGCACTTGGACTATGTGGGTTCCCTAGCGGGCATTTGGACTATCTAGGTTACCTAACGGGCACTTGGACTATGTAGGTTACCTAGCGGGCACTTGGACTGTCTAGGTTACCTAGCGGGCACTTGGATTATCTAGGTTAATGAACGGGCACTTGGAGTATGTAGGTTGCCAAGCTGCCACTTAACTATCTAGGTTAGCTAACAGGCACGTGGACTATCTAGGTTCCCTAGCGGGCACTTGTACTATCCAAGTTACCTAGTTGGCACTTGGACTATGTAGGTCAACTAGCGGGCCCTTGGACTATCTAGGTTAGCTAACGGGCACTTGGACTATGTATGTTCCAGAGCGGGCACTTGGAT
Source organism: Tenrec ecaudatus (assembly GCF_050624435.1). NCBI lineage: Eukaryota > Metazoa > Chordata > Mammalia > Afrosoricida > Tenrecidae > Tenrec > Tenrec ecaudatus. The sequence goes on along the minus strand of NW_027459122.1, from coordinate 19,714 downwards.
TATGTAGGTTTCCCAGCGGGCATTTAGACTATGTAGGTTTCCTTGCTGGTATTTGGACTATGTAGGTTACCTAGCGGGCACTTGTACTATGTAGGTTCCCTAACGGGCACTTGGACTATGTAGGTTCCCTAGCAGTCACGTGGACTATGTAGGGTCCCTAGAAGGCACTTGGACTAGGTAGGTTAACTAGCGGGCACTTGGACTATCCAGGTTACCAAGCGGGCACTTGGACTATGTAGGTTATTCATCAGGCACTTGGACTATCTAGGTTACCTAGCAGGCACTTGGAGTATGTAGGTTACCTAGCGGACACTTGGACGATTTAAGTTAACTAGCGGGCACTTGGACTATCTAGGTAAACTAGCGGGCCCTTTGACTATCTAGGTTTACTAGCGGGCACTTGGACTATCTAGGTTAACTAGCGGGCACTTGAACTATGTAGTTTCCCTAGCAGGCATTTGGATTATTTAGGTTACCTAGTGGGCACTTGGACTATGTAGGTTACCTAGCGGACACTTGGACTACGTAGGTTAACTACAAGGCACTTGGACTGTCTAGGTTACCTAGCGGGCACTTGGACTATCTAGGTTAATGAACGGGCACTTGGACTATGTAGGTTAACTAGCGGACACTTCGACTATCTAGGTTAGCTAAAGGGCAATTGGACTATCTAGGTTCCCTAGCGGGCACTTGGACTATTTAGGTTACCTAGCAGGCAATTTGACTATCTAGGTTAACTAACGGGCACTTGGACTATGTAGGTTGCCTAGCGAGCACTTGGAATATGTGGGTTCCCTAGCGGGCACTTGAACTATGTAGGTTCCATATAGGGTACTTGGACTGTCTAGGTTAACTAGTGGGCCCTTGGATTATGTAGTTCCCTAGAGGGCACTTGGGCAATCTACGTTAACTAGCGGGCACTTCGACTATGTAGTTTACCTAGTAGGCACTTGGACTATGTAGGTTATCTAGTGGGCACTTGGACTATCTATGTTACCAAGTCGGCCCTTGGACTATGTAGGTTTCCTAGCGGGCTCTTGGACTATCTATGTTAACGAAGGGGCACATGGACTATGTAGGTAACCTAGCGGGCACTTGGACAGTCTAGGTTACCTAGCGGGCACTTGGACTATCCAGGTTGATGAACGGGCACTTGGACTATGTAGGTTACCTAGCGGGCACTTGCACTATGTAGGATCCCTATTGGACATTTGGACTACTTTGGTTACCTAACAGGCACTTGACCTATCTAGGTTAACTTGTGGGCACTTGGACTATCTAGGTCAACTAGCGGGCCCTTGTACTATGTAGGTTAACTAGCGAGCACTTGGACTATCTAGATTAACTAGCGGACCTTGGACTATGTAGGTTAACTAAAGGGCTCTTGGACTATGTAGGATAACTAGCGGGCACTTGGACGATCTAGGTTAACTAGAGGGCACTTGGACTATCTAGGTTACGTAGCGGGCACTTGGACTATGTAGGTTCCTAGCGGGCATTTGGACTATATAGATAACCTAGCGGGCACTTAGACTTTGTAGGTTACCTAGCGGGCATTTGGACTATCTACGTAGCCTAGCAGGTTCTTGGAGTATGTAGGTTACCTAGCGGGCTGTTGGACTATCTAGGTTACCTAGCGGGCACATGGACTATCAAGGTTAACACACGGGCACTTGGACTATGTAGGTTCCCTAGCGGGCCCTTGGACTATGTAAATTCCCTAGCGGGTACTTGGACTATGTGGGTTAACTAGAGGGCATTTGGAATATGTAGGTTACCTAGCGGGCACTTGGACTATTAGGTTACCTAGCGGGCATTTGGATTATGTAGGCTCCCTAGCGGGCATTTGGCCTATATAGATTCCTTAGCGGGCACTTAGAGATTGTAGGTTGCCTAGCGGGCACTTGGACTGTCTAGGTTACCTAGCTGGCACTTGAACTATCTACGTTACCTAGCGGGTACTTGGACTATGTGGGTTCCCTAGCGGGCATTTGGAATATATAGGTTACCTAGCGGGCACTTGGACTATCTAGGTTAACTAGGGGGCACTTGGACTATGTATGTTCCAGAGCGGGCAATTGGACTATAGGTTCCCTAGTGGGCACTTGGACTATCTAGATTCCCTAAAGGCCACTTGGACTATCTAGGTTACCGAACGGGCACTTGGACTATCTAGGTTACCTAGCTGGAACTTGGACTATGTAGGTTAACTAGCGGACAATTGGACGATCTAGGTTAACTAGCGGACACTTGCACTATGTAGGTTACCTAGGGGGAACTTGGACTATGTAGGTTAACTAGCAGGCCCTTGGACTATCTAGGTTACCTAGCAGGCACTTGGACTATGAAGGTTAACTAGCGGGCACTTGCACTCTCTAGGTTACCTAGCGGGCACTTGGACTATCTAGGTTAACTAGCGGGCACTTGGTCTATGTAGGTTACCTAGCAGACACTTGCACTATGTAGGTTACCTAGCGGGCATTTGGACTATGTAGGTTAACTAGAGGACACTTGGACGATCTAGGTTAACTAGCGGGCACTTGACGATCTAGGTTAACTAACGGGCACTTGGACAATCAAAGTTAACAAGCGAGCCCTTGTACTATCTAGGTTAACTAGCGGGCCCTTGGACTATCTAGGTTACCTAGATAGCACTTGGAATATATAGGTTCCCTAGCGGGCACTTGGACTATGTAGGTTAACGTACAGGCACTTGGACTATGCAGGTAACCTAGCGGGCACTTGGACTGTCTAGGTTACATAGCGGGCACTTGGACTTCTAGGTTAACGAACGGGCACTTGGAAAATGTATGTTGCCTAGCGGGCACTTGGACAATCTAGGTTAGGTAACGGGCACTTGGACTATCTAGGTTACCTAGCAGGCACTTGGACTATCTAGGTTAACTAGCGCGCACTTGGACTATCGAGGTTACCTAGCGGGCACTTGGACTATCTAGCTTACCTAGCGGGCCCTTGGACTATGTAGGTTACGTAGCGGGCACTTGGACTATCTAGGTTAACGAATGGGCACTTGGACTATGTAGGTAACCTAACGGGCACTTGGACTGTCTAGGTTACCTAGCGGGCACTTTGATTATCTAGGTTAACTTGCAGACCTTGGACTATGTAGGTTAACTAGCGGGCCTTTGGACTATGTAGGTTACCTAGCGGGCTCTTGGACTATCTAGGTTTCCTAGCAGGCACTTGGACTATGTACATAGCCTAGCGCCCACTTGGACTATCTAGGTTACCTAGCAGGGACATGGACTATGTACGTCCCCTAGTGGGCACTAGGACTATCTAGGTTAACTAGCGGGCACTTGGACTATCTAGGTTACCTAGCAGGCACTTGGATTATGAGGGATCCCTAGCGGGCACTTGGACTATCTAGGTTAACTAGCGGGCACTTGGAATATGTAGGTTAACGAACAGGCACTTGGAATATGCAGGTAACCAAGCGGGCACTTGGACTGTCTAGGTTACATAGAGGGCACTTGGACTTCTAGGTTAACGAACGGGCACTTGGAATATGTATGTTGCCTAGCGGGCACTTGGACAATCTAGGTTAGGTAACGGGCACTTGGACTATCTAGGTTACCTAGCGGGAACTTGGACAATGTAGGTTACCTAGCAGGCACTTGGACTATCTAGGTTACCTAGCGGGCCCTTGGACTATGTGGGTTACCTAGCGGGCCCTTGGACTATCTAGGTTAACGAACGGGCACTTGGACTATGTAGGTAACCTAACGGGCACTTGGACTGTCTAGGTTACCTAGCGGGCACTTTGACTATCTAGGTTAACTAGCAGACCTTGGACTATGTAGGTTAACTAGCGGGCCCTTGGAAAATGTAGGTTAACTAGTGGGCTCTTGGACTATCTAGGTTTCCTAGCAGGCACCTGGACTATGTACATACCCAAGCGCGCACTTGGACTATCTAGGTTACCTAGCAGGCACATGGATTATGTACGTCCCCTAGTAGGCACTTGAACTATCTAGATAACTAACGGGCACTAGGACTATCTAGGTTAACTAGCGGGCACTTGGACTATCTAGGTTACCTAGCAGGCACTTGGATTATGAAGGATCCCTAGCGGGCACTTGGACTATCTAGGTTAACTAGAGGGCACATGGACTATGTAATATCCCTATCGGACATTTAGACTACTTTGGTTACCTACCTGGCACTTGAACTATCTAGGTTAACTTGTGGGCACTTGGACTATCTAGGTCAACTAGCGGGCCCTTGTACTATGTAGGTTAACTAGCGAGCACTTGGACTATCTAGGTTAACTAGCGGACCTTGGACTATGTAGGTTAACTAAAGGGCTCTTGGACTATGTAGGATAACTAGCGGGCACTTGGACGATCTAGGTTAACTAGAGGGCACTTGGACTATCTAGGTTACCTAGCGAGTACTTGGACTACGTAGGTTCCCTAGCGGGCATTTGGACTATATAGATAACCTAGTGAGAACTTAGATTTTGTAGGTTACCTAGCGGGCACTTGGACTATCTAGGTTAACTAGCGGGCACTTGCACTATGTAGGTTAACTAGCGGGCCCATGGATTATGTAGGTTTACTAGCAGGCACTTGGACTATCTAGGTTATCTAGCGGGCCCTTGGACTATGTAGTTTTCCTAGAGGGCATTTGGACTATTAAGGTTACCAAGCGGGACCTTGGACTATGTAGGTTACGTTGCGGGCACTTGGACTATCTAGGTTACCTAGCAGGCACTTTGACTATCTAGGTTAAATAACGGGCACTTGGACCCTGTAGGTTGCCTAGCGGGCACTTGGACTATGTAGGTTCCCTAGCTGGCACTTGGATTATGTAGGTTCCCTTTCGGGCACTTGGACTATCTAGGTTAACAAGCGGGCACTTGGACTGTCTAGGTTACCTAGCGGGCACTTGGATTATCTAGGTTAACGAACGGACACTTAAACTATGTAGGTTACCTAGCCACCACTTGGACTATCTAGGTTAGCTAACAGGCACTTGGACTATCTAGGTTCCCTAGTGGGCACTTGTACTATCTAGGTTATCTAGCTGGCACTTGGACTATGTAGGTCAACTAGTGGGCCCTTGGACTATCTAGGTTAGCTAACGGGCACTTAGATTATGTAGGTTAACTAGCGGGCACTTGGAATATGTAGGTTAACTAGCGGACACTTGCACTATGTAGGTTAACTAGCGGGCCCATGGACTATGTAGGTTTACTAGCGGGCCTTTGGACTATCTAAGTTTCCTAAAGGGCACTTGGACTATGTAGGTTACCGAACGGGCACTTGGACTATCTAGGTTATCTAGCGGGCACTTGGATTATGTAGGTTAACTAGGGGGCCCTTGAACGATCGAGGTTACCTAGCGGGTACTAGAACTATCTAGGTTAACTTTCAGGCACTTGCACTATCTAAGTTACCTAGCAGGCACATAGACTATGTACGTTCCCTAGCGGGCACTTGGAGTATATACGTACCCTAGCGGGCACTTGGACTATGTACGTTCCCTAGCGGGCACTTGGACTATCTATTTTAACTAGCGGGCACTTGGAATATGTAGGTTAACTAGCGGACGCTTGCACTATGTCGGTTACCTAGCAGGCACTTGGACTATCTAGGTTACCTAGCGGGCACTTGGACTATCTAGGTTAACTAGCGTGCACTTGGACTATGTAGGTTCCTTAGCGGGCACTTGGACTATCTAGGTTGCCTAGCGGGCACTTGTACTATGTAGGTTAACTAGCGGTCCCATAGATTATGTAGGTTTACCAGCAGGCACTTGGACTATCTAGGCTAACTAGCGGGCACTTGGACTATGTAGTGTCCCTAGCGGGCATTTGGACTATCTAGGTTACCTAGCGGGCTCTTGGACTATCTAGGTTACCTAGCAGGCATTTTGACTATCAAGGTTAACTAACGGGCACTTGGACTATGTAGGTTGCCTAGCGGGCACTTAGATTATGTAGGTTCCCTATCGGGCACTTGGACTATGTAGGTTAACTAGCGTGCACTTGGACTGTCTAGGTTAACTTAGCGGGCAATTGGACTATGTAGGTTAACTAGAGGACACTTGGACGATCTAGGTTAACTAGCGGGCAATAGGACGATCTAGGTTAACTAATGGGCACTTGGACTATGAAAGTTAACAAGCGAAACCTTGAACTATGTAGGTTAACTAGCGGGCCCTTGGACTATCTAGGTTACCTAGCGGGCACATGGACTATCTAGGTTAACACACGGGCACTTGGACTATGTAGGTTCCCTAGCGGGCCCTTGGACTATGTAAATTCCCTAGCGGGTACTTGGACTATGTGGGTTAACTAGAGGGCATTTGGACTATGTAGGTTACCTAGCGGGCACTTGGACTATCTAGGTTACCTAGCGGGCATTTGGATTATGTAGGCTCCCTAGCGGGCATTTGGCCTATATAGATTCCTTAGCGGGCACTTAGAAGTTGTAGGTTACCTAGCTGGCACTTGAACTATCTACGTTACCTAGCGGGTACTTGGAGTATGTAGGTTACCTACCGGGCTGTTGGACTATCTAGGTTACCTAGGGGCACTTGGACTATCTACGTTAACAAGCGGGCACTTGGACTATCTAGGTTACCTAGCAGGCACTTGGACTATGTGGGTTCCCTAGCGGGCATTTGGACTATATAGGTTACCTAGCGGGCAATTGGACTATCTAGGTTAACTAGCGGGCACTTGGACTATGTATGTTCCAGAGCGGGCAATTGGACTATGTAGGTTCCCTAGTGGGCACTTGGACTATCTAGATTCCCTAAAGGCCACTTGGACTATCTAGGTTACCGAACGGGCACTTGGACTATCTAGGTTATCTAGCGGGAACTTGGACTATGTAGGTTAACTAGCGGACAATTGGACGATCTAGGTTAACTAGCGGACACTTGCACTATGTAGGTTACCTAGCGGGCACTTGGACTATGTAGGTTACCTAGCAGGCACTTGGACTATCTAGGGTACCTAGCAGGCACTTGGACTATGGAGGTTAACTAGCGGGCAATTGCACTATCTAGGTTACCTAGCGGGCACTTGGACTATCTAGGTTGACTAGCGGGCACTTGGACTATGTAGGTTACCTAGCAGACACTTGCACTATGTAGGTTACCTAGCGGGCACTTGGACTATGTAGGTTAACTAGAGGACACTTGGACGATCTAGGTTAACTAACGGGCACTTGGACAATCAAAGTTAACAAGCGAGCCCTTGGACTATCTAGGTTAACTAGCGGGCCCTTGGACTATCTAGGTTTCCTAGATAGCACTTGGAATATACAGGTTCCCTAGAGGGCACTTGGACTATGTAGGTTAACGTACAGGCACTTGGACTATGCAGGTAACCTAGCGGGCACTTTGACTGTCTAGGTTACATAGCGGGCACTTGGACTTCTAGGTTAACGAACGGGCACTTGGAATATGTATGTTGCCTAGCGGGCACTTGGACAATCTAGGTTAGGTAACGGGCACTTGGACTATCTTGGTTACCTAGCGGGAACTTGGACAATGTAGGTTACCTAGCAGGCACTTGGACTATCTAGGTTAACTAGCGCGCACTTGGACTATCGAGGTTACCTAGCGGGCACTTGGACTATCTAGCTTACCTAGCGGGCCCTTGGACTATGTAGGTTACGTAGCGGGCACTTGGACTATCTAGGTTAACGAATGGGCACTTGGACTATGTAGGTTACCTAGCGGGCACTTGGACTATCTAGGTTAACTAGCGGGCACTTGGTCTATGTAGGTTACCTAGCAGACACTTGCACTATGTAGGTTACCTAGCGGGCATTTGGACTATGTAGGTTAACTAGAGGACATTTGGACGATCTAGGTTAACTAGCGGGCACTTGGAAGATCTAGGTTAACTAACGGGCACTTGGACAATCAAAGTTAACAAGCGAGCCCTTGGACTATCTAGGTTAACTAGCGGGCCCTTGGACTATCTAGGTTACCTAGATAGCACTTGGAATATATAGGTTCCCTAGCGGGCACTTGGACTATGTAGGTTAACGTACAGGCACTTGGACTATGCAGGTAACCTAGCGGGCACTTGGACTGTCTAGGTTACATAGCGGGCACTTGGACTTCTAGGTTAACGAACGGGCACTTGGAAAATGTATGTTGCCTAGCGGGCACTTGGACAATCTAGGTTAGGTAACGGGCACTTGGTCTATCTAGGTTACCTAGCAGGCACTTGGACTATCTAGGTTAACTAGCGCGCACTTGGACTATCGAGGTTACCTAGCGGGCACTTGGACTATCTAGCTTACCTAGCGGGCCCTTGGACTATGTAGGTTACGTAGCGGGCACTTGGACTATCTAGGTTAACGAATGGGCACTTGGACTATGTAGGTAACCTAATGGGCACTTGGAATGTCTAGGTTACCTAGCGGGCACCTTGATTATCTAGGTTAACTTGCAGACCTTGGACTATGTAGGTTAACTAGCGGGCCCTTGGACTATGTAGGTTACCTAGCGGGCTCTTGGACTATCTAGGTTTCCTAGCAGGCACTTGGACTATGTACATAGCCTAGCGCCCACTTGGACTATCTAGGTCACCTGGCAGGGACTTGGACTATGTACGTCCCCTAGTGGGCACTAGGACTATCTAGGTTAACTAGCGGGCACTTGGACTATCTAGGTTACCTAGCAGGCACTTGGATTATGAGGGATCCCTAGCGGGCACTTGGACTATCTAGGTTAACTAGCGGGCACTTGGAATATGTAGGTTAACGAACAGCACTTGGAATATGCAGGTAACCTAGCGGGCACTTGGACTGTCTAGGTTACATAGCGGGCACTTGGACTTCTAGGTTAACGAACGGGCACTTGGAATATGTATGTTGCCTAGCGGGCACTTGGACAATCTAGGTTAGGTAACGGGCACTTGGACTATCTAGGTTACCTAGCGGGAACTTGGACAATGTAGGTTACCTAGCAGGCACTTGGACTATCTAGGTTAACTTGCGCGGACTTGGACTATCGAGGTTACCTAGCGGGCACTTGGACTATCTAGGTTACCTAGCGGGCCCTTGGACTATGTGGGTTACCTAGCGGGCCCTTGGACTATCTAGGTTAACGAACGGGCACTTGGACTATGTAGGTAACCTAACGGGCACTTGGACTGTCTAGGTTACCTAGCGGGCACTTTGACTATCTAGGTTAACTAGCAGACCTTGGACTATGTAGGTTAACTAGCGGGCCCTTGGAAAATGTAGGTTAACTAGCGGGCTCTTGGACTATCTAGGTTTCCTAGCAGGCACCTGGACTATGTACATACCCTAGCGCGCACTTGGACTATCTAGGTTACCTAGGAGGCACATGGATTATGTACGTCCCCTAGTGGGCACTTGAACTATCTAGATAACTAACGGGCACTAGGACTATCTAGGTTAACTAGCGAGCACTTGGACTATCTAGGTTACCTAGCAGGCACTTGGATTATGAAGGATCCCTAGCGGGCACTTGGACTATCTAGGTTAACTAGAGGGCACATGGACTATGTAATATCCCTATCGGACATTTAGACTACTTTGGTTACCTACCTGGCACTTGAACTATCTAGGTTAACTTGTGGGCACTTGGACTATCTAGGTCAACTAGCGGGCCCTTGTACTATGTAGGTTAACTAGCGAGCACTTGGACTATCTAGGTTAACTAGCGGACCTTGGACTATGTAGGTTAACTAAAGGGCTCTTGGACTATGTAGGATAACTAGCGGGCACTTGGACGATCTAGGTTAACTAGAGGGCACTTGGACTATCTAGGTTACCTAGTGGGTACTTGGACTACGTAGGTTCCCTAGCGGGCATTTGGACTATATAGATAACCTAGTGAGAACTTAGATTTTGTAGGTTACCTAGCGGGCACTTGGACTATCTAGGTTAACTAGCGGGCACTTGCACTATGTAGGTTAACTAGCGGGCCCATGGATTATGTAGGTTTACTAGCAGGCACTTGGACTATCTAGGTTATCTAGCGGGCCCTTGGACTATGTAGTTTTCCTAGAGGGCATTTGGACTATTAAGGTTACCAAGCGGGAACTTGGACTATGTAGGTTACGTAGCGGGCACATGGACTATCTAGGTTACCTAGCAGGCACTTTGACTATCTAGGTTAAATAACGGGCACTTGGACTATGTAGGTTGCCTAGCGGGCACTTGGACTATGTAGGTTCCCTAGCTGGCACTTGGATTATGTAGGTTCCCTATCGGGCACTTGGACTATCTAGGTTAACTAGCGGGCCCTTGGAAAATGTAGGTTAACTAGCGGGCTCTTGGACTATCTAGGTTTCCTAGCAGGCACCTGGACTATGTACATACCCTAGCGCGCACTTGGACTATCTAGGTTACCTAGCAGGCACATGGATTATGTACGTCCCCTAGTGGGCACTTGAACTATCTAGATAACTAACGGGCACTAGGACTATCTAGGTTAACTAGCGGGCACTTGGACTATCTAGGTTACCTAGCAGGCACTTGGATTATGAAGGATCCCTAGCGGGCACTTGGACTATCTAGGTTAACTAGAGGGCACATGGACTATGTAATATCCCTATCGGACATTTAGACTACTTTGGTTACCTACCTGGCACTTGAACTATCTAGGTTAACTTGTGGGCACTTGGACTATCTAGGTCAACTAGCGGGCCCTTGTACTATGCAGGTTAACTAGCGAGCACTTGGACTATCTAGGTTAACTAGCGGACCTTGGACTATGTAGGTTAACTAAAGGGCTCTTGGACTATGTAGGATAACTAGCGGGCACTTGGACGATCTAGGTTAACTAGAGGGCACTTGGACTATCTAGGTTACCTAGCGGGTACTTGGACTACGTAGGTTCCCTAGCGGGCATTTGGACTATATAGATAACCTAGTGAGAACTTAGATTTTGTAGGTTACCTAGCGGGCACTTGGACTATCTAGGTTAACTAGCGGGCACTTGCACTATGTAGGTTAACTAGCGGGCCCATGGATTATGTAGGTTTACTAGCAGGCACTTGGACTATCTAGGTTATCTAGCGGGCCCTTGGACTATGTAGTTTTCCTAGAGGGCATTTGGACTATTAAGGTTACCAAGCGGGAACTTGGACTATGTAGGTTACGTAGCGGGAACTTGGACTATCTAGGTTACCTAGCAGGCACTTTGACTATCTAGGTTAAATAACGGGCACTTGGACTATGTAGGTTGCCTAGCGGGCACTTGGACTATGTAGGTTCCCTAGCTGGCACTTGGATTATGTAGGTTCCCTATCGGGCACTTGGACTATCTAGGTTAACTAGCGGGCACTTGGACTGTCTAGGTTACCTAGCGGGCACTTGGATTATCTAGGTTAACGAACGGACACTTAAACTATGTAGGTTACCTAGCCGCCACTTGGACTATCTAGGTTAGCTAACAGGCACTTGGACTATCTAGGTTCCCTAGTGGGCACTTGTACTATCTAGGTTATCTAGCTGGCACTTGGACTATGTAGGTCAACTAGTGGGCCCTTGGACTATCTAGGTTAGCTAACGGGCACTTAGATTATGTAGGTTAACTAGCGGGCACTTGGAATATGTAGGTTAACTAGCGGACACTTGCACTATGTAGGTTAACTAGCGGGCCCATGGACTATGTAGGTTTACTAGCGGGCCTTTGGACTATCTAAGTTTCCTAAAGGGCACTTGGACTATGTAGGTTACCGAACGGGCACTTGGACTATCTAGGTTATCTAGCGGGCACTTGGATTATGTAGGTTAACTAGGGGGCCCTTGAACGATCGAGGTTACCTAGCGGGTACTAGAACTATCTAGGTTAACTTTCAGGCACTTGCACTATCTAAGTTACCTAGCAGGCACATAGACTATGTACGTTCCCTAGCGGGCACTTGGAGTATATACGTACCCTAGCGGGCACTTGGACTATGTACGTTCCCTAGCGGGCACTTGGACTATCTATTTTAACTAGCGGGCACTTGGAATATGTAGGTTAACTAGCGGACGCTTGCACTATGTCGGTTACCTAGCAGGCACTTGGACTATCTAGGTTACCTAGCGGGCACTTGGACTATCTAGGTTAACTAGCGTGCACTTGGACTATGTAGGTTCCTTAGCGGGCACTTGGACTATCTAGGTTGCCTAGCGGGCACTTGTACTATGTAGGTTAACTAGCGGTCCCATAGATTATGTAGGTTTACCAGCAGGCACTTGGACTATCTAGGCTAACTAGCGGGCACTTGGACTATGTAGTGTCCCTAGCGGGCATTTGGACTATCTAGGTTACCTAGCGGGCTCTTGGACTATCTAGGTTACCTAGCAGGCATTTTGACTATCAAGGTTAACTAACGGGCACTTGGACTATGTAGGTTGCCTAGCGGGCACTTAGATTATGTAGGTTCCCTATCGGGCACTTGGACTATATAGGTTAACTAGCGTGCACTTGGACTGTCTAGGTTAACTTAGCGGGCACTTGGACTATGTAGGTTAACTAGAGGACACTTGGACGATCTAGGTTAACTAGCGGGCAATAGGACGATCTAGGTTAACTAATGGGCACTTGGACTATGAAAGTTAACAAGCGAAACCTTGAACTATGTAGGTTAACTAGCGGGCCCTTGGACTATCTAGGTTACCTAGCGGGCACATGGACTATCTAGGTTAACACACGGGCACTTGGACTATGTAGGTTCCCTAGCGGGCCCTTGGACTATGTAAATTCCCTAGCGGGTACTTGGACTATGTGGGTTAACTAGAGGGCATTTGGACTATGTAGGTTACCTAGCGGGCACTTGGACTATCTAGGTTACCTAGCGGGCATTTGGATTATGTAGGCTCCCTAGCGGGCATTTGGCCTATATAGATTCCTTAGCGGGCACTTAGAAGTTGTAGGTTACCTAGAGGGCACTTGGACTATCTAGGTTACCTAGCTGGCACTTGAACTATCTACGTTACCTAGCGGGTACTTGGAGTATGTAGGTTACCTACCGGGCTGTTGGACTATCTAGGTTACCTAGGGGCACTTGGACTATCTAGGTTAACAAGCGGGCACTTGGACTATCTAGGTTACCTAGCAGGCACTTGGACTATGTGGGTTCCCTAGCGGGCATTTGGACTATATAGGTTACCTAGCGGGCACTTGGACTATCTAGGTTAACTAGCGGGCACTTGGACTATGTATGTTCCAGAGCGGGCAATTGGACTATGTAGGTTCCCTAGTGGGCACTTGGACTATCTAGATTCCCTAAAGGCCACTTGGACTATCTAGGTTACCGAACGGGCACTTGGACTATCTAGGTTATCTAGCGGGAACTTGGACTATGTAGGTTAACTAGCGGACAATTGGACGATCTAGGTTAACTAGCGGACACTTGCACTATGTAGGTTACCTAGCGGGCACTTGGACTATGTAGGTTACCTAGCAGGCACTTGGACTATCTAGGGTACCTAGCAGGCACTTGGACTATGGAGGTTAACTAGCGGGCAATTGCACTATCTAGGTTACCTAGAGGGCACTTGGACTATCTAGGTTAACTAGCGGGCACTTGGACTATGTAGGTTACCTAGCAGACACTTGCACTATGTAGGTTACCTAGCGGGCACTTGGACTATGTAGGTTAACTAGAGGACACTTGGACGATCTAGGTTAACTAACGGGCACTTGGACAATCAAAGTTAACAAGCGAGCCCTTGGACTATCTAGGTTAACTAGCGGGCCCTTGGACTATCTAGGTTACCTAGATAGCACTTGGAATATACAGGTTCCCTAGAGGGCACTTGGACTATGTAGGTTAACGTACAGGCACTTGGACTATGCAGGTAACCTAGCGGGCACTTTGACTGTCTAGGTTACATAGCGGGCACTTGGACTTCTAGGTTAACGAACGGGCACTTGGAATATGTATGTTGCCTAGCGGGCACTTGGACAATCTAGGTTAGGTAACGGGCACTTGGACTATCTAGGTTACCTAGCGGGAACTTGGACAATGTAGGTTACCTAGCAGGCACTTGGACTATCTAGGTTAACTAGCGCGCACTTGGACTATCGAGGTTACCAAGCGGGCACTTGGACTATCTAGCTTACCTAGCGGGCCCTTGGACTATGTAGGTTACGTAGCGGGCACTTGGACTATCTAGGTTAATGAATGGGCACTTGGACTATGTAGGTAACCTAACGGGCACTTGGAATGTCTAGGTTACCTAGCAGGCACCTTGATTATCTAGGTTAACTTGCAGACCTTGGACTATGTAGGTTAACTAGCGGGCCCTTGGACTATGTAGGTTACCTAGCGGGCTCTTGGACTATCTAGGTTACCTAGCAGGCACTTGGACTATGTACATAGTCTAGCGCCCACTTGGACTATCTAGGTTACCTAGCAGGGACTTGGACTATGTACGTCCCCTAGTGGGCACTAGGACTATCTAGGTTAACTAGCGGGCACTTGGACTATCTAGGTTACCTAGCAGGCACTTGGATTATGAAGGATCCCTAGCGGGCACTTGGACTATCTAGGTTAACTAGCGGGCACTTGGACTATCTAGGTTAACGAACAGGCACTTGGACTATGCAGGTAACCTAGCGGGCACTTGGACTGTCTAGGTTACATAGCGGGCACTAGGACTTCTAGGTTAACGAACGGGCACTTGGAATATGTATGTTGCCTAGCGGGCACTTGGACAATCTAGGTTAGGTAACGGGCACTTGGACTATCTAGGTTACCTAGCGGGAACTTGGACAATGTAGGTTACCTAGCAGGCACTTGGACTATCTAGGTTAACTTGCGCGGACTTGGACTATCGAGGTTACCTAGCGGGCACTTGGACTATCTCGGTTACCTAGCAGGCCCTTGGACTATGTAGGTTACCTAGCGGGCACTTGGACTATCTAGGTTAACGAACGGGCACTTGGACTATGTAGGTAACCTAACGGGCACTTGGATTGTCTAGGTTACCTAGCGGGCACTTTGACTATCTCGGTTAACTAGCAGACCTTGGACTATGTAGGTTAACTAGCGGGCCCTTGGAATATGTAGGTTAACTAGCGGGCTCTTGGACTATCTAGGTTTCCTAGCAGGCACTTTGACTATGTACATAGCCTAACGCGCACTTGGACTATCTAGGTTACCTAGCAGGCACATGGATTATGTACATCCCCTAGGGGGCACTGGACTATCTAGGTAACTAACGGGCACTAGGACTATCTAGGTTAACTAGCTGGCACTTGGATTATGAAGGATCCCTAGCGGGCACTTGGACTAACTAGGTTAACTAGCGGGCACTTGGACTATGTAGGATCCCTATCAGACATTTGGACTACTTTGGTTACCTACCAGGCACTTGACCTATCTAGGTTAACTTGTGGGCACATGGACTATGTAGGTCAACTAGCGGGCCCTTGTACTATGTAGGTTAACTAGCGAGCACTTGGACTATCTAGGTTAACTAGCGGACCTTGGACTATGTAGGTTAACTAAAGGGCTCTTGGACTATGTAGGATAACTAGCGGGCACTTGGACGATCTAGGTTAACTAGAGGGCACTTGGACTATCTAGGTTACCTAGCGGGCACTTGGACTATCTAGGTTAACTAGCGGGCACTTGGACTATGTAGGTTAACTAGCGGACACTTGCACGATCTAGGTTAACTAGCGGGCCCTTGCACTATGTTGGTTAACTAGCGGGCCCATGCATTATGTAGGTTTACTAGCAGGCACTTGGACTATCTAGGTTATCTAGCGGGCCGTTGGACTATGTAGTTTTCCAAGAGGGCATTTGGACTATTAAGGTTACCAAGCGGGAACTTGGACTATGTAGGTTATGTAGCGGGCACTTGGACTATCTAGGTTACCTAGCAGGCACTTTGACTATCTAGGTTAAATAACGGGCACTTGGTCTATGTAGGTTGCCTAGCGGGCAGTTGGACTATGTAGGTTCCCTAGCTGGCACTTGGATTATGTAGGTTCCCTATCGGGCACTTGGACTATGTAGGTTAACTAGCGGGCACTTGGACTGTCTAGGTTACCTAGCGGGCACTTGGATTATCTAGGTTAACGAACGGACACTTGGACTATGTAGGGTACCTAGCCGCCACTTGGACTATCTAGGTTAGCTAACAGGCACTTGGACTATCTAGGTTCCCTAGCGGGCACTTGTACTATCTAGGTTACCTAGCTGGCACTTGGACTATGTAGGCCAACTAGTGGGCCCTTGGACTATCTAGGTTAGCTAACGGGCACTTAGATTATGTAGGTTAACTAGCGGGCACTTGGAATATGTAGGTTAACTAGCGGACACTTGCACTATGTAGGTTAACTAGCGGGCCCATGGACTATGTAGGTTTACTAGCGGGCCTTTGGACTATCTAAGTTTCCTAAAGGGCACTTGGACTATGTAGGTTACCGAACGGGCACTTGGACTATCTAGGTTATCTAGCGGGCACTTGGATTATGTAGGTTAACTAGGGGGCCCTTGAACGATCGAGGTTACCTAGCGGGTACTAGAACTATCTAGGTTAACTTTCAGGCACTTGCAGTATCTAAGATACCTAGCAGGCACTTGGACTATGTACGTTCCCTAGCGGGCACTTGGAGTATGTACGTACCCTAGCGGGCACTTGGACTATGTACGTTCCCTAGCGGGCACTTGGACTATCTATGTTAACTAGCGGGCACTTGGAATATGTAGGTTAACTAGCGGACACTTGCACTATGTCGGTTACCTAGCAGGCACTTGGACTATCTAGGTTACCTAGCGGGCACTTGGACTATCTAGGTTAACTAGCGTGCACTTGGACTATGTAGGTTCCTTAGCGGGCACTTGGACTATCTAGGTTGCCTAGTGGGCACTTGTACTATGTAGGTTAACTAGCGGTCCCATAGATTATGTAGGTTTACCATCAGGCACTTGGACTATCTAGGCTAACTAGCGGGCACTTGGACTATGTAGTGTCCCTAGCGGGCATTTGGACTATCTAGGTTACCTAGTGGGCACTTGGACTATCTAGGTTACCTAGCAAGTACTTTGACTATCAAGGTTAACTAACGGGCACTTGGACTATGTAGGTTGCCTAGCGGGCACTTAGATTATGTAGTTCCCTATCGGGCACTTGGACTATGTAGGTTAACTAGCGTGCACTTGGACTGTCTAGGTTAACTTAGCGGGCACTAGGACTATCTAGGTTAACAAATGGGCACTTGGACTATGTAGGTAACCTAATGGGCACTTGGAATGTCTAGGTTACCTAGCGGGCACCTTGATTATCTAGGTTAACTTGCAGACCTTGGACTATGTAGGTTAACTAGCGGGCCCTTGGACTATGTAGGTTACCTAGCGGGCTCTTGGACTATCTAGGTTTCCTAGCAGGCACTTGGACTATGTACATAGCCTAGCGCCCACTTGGACTATCTAGGTCACCTGGCAGGGACTTGGACTATGTACGTCCCCTAGTGGGCACTAGGACTATCTAGGTTAACTAGCGGGCACTTGGACTATCTAGGTTACCTAGCAGGCACTTGGATTATGAGGGATCCCTAGCGGGCACTTGGACTATCTAGGTTAACTAGCGGGCACTTGGAATATGTAGGTTAACGAACAGCACTTGGAATATGCAGGTAACCTAGCGGGCACTTGGACTGTCTAGGTTACATAGCGGGCACTTGGACTTCTAGGTTAACGAACGGGCACTTGGAATATGTATGTTGCCTAGCGGGCACTTGGACAATCTAGGTTAGGTAATGGGCACTTGGACTATCTAGGTTACCTAGCGGGAACTTGGACAATGTAGGTTACCTAGCAGGCACTTGGACTATCTAGGTTAACTAGCGCGGACTTGGACTATCGAGGTTACGTAGCGGGCCCTTGGACTATGTAGGTTACCTAGCGGGCACTTGGACTATCTAGGTTAACGAACGGGCACTTGGACTATGTAGGTAACCTAACGGGCACTTGGATTGTCTAGGTTACCTAGCGAGCACTTTGACTATCTAGGTTAACTAGCAGACCTTCGACTATGTAGGTTAACTAGCGGGCCCTTGGAATATGTAGGTTAACTAGCGGGCTCTTGGACTATCTAGGTTTCCTAGCAGGCACTTGGACTATGTACATAGCCTAGCGCGCACTTGGACTATCTAGGTTAACTAGCGGGCACTTGGACTATGTAGGATCCCTATCGGACATTTGGACTACTTTGGTTACCTACCAGGCACTTGACCTATCTAGGTTAACTTGTGGGCACTTGGACTATCTAGGTCAACTAGCGGGCCCTTGTACTATGTAGGTTAACTAGCGAGCACTTGGACTATCTAGGTTAACTAGCTGACCTTGGACTATGTAGGTTAACTAAAGGGCTCTGGGACTATGTAGGATAACTAGCGGGCACTTGGACGATCTAGGTTAACTAGAGAGCACTTGGACTATCTAGGTTACCTAGCGGGCACTTGGACTATGTAGGTTCCCTAGCGGGCATTTGGACTATATAGATAACCTAGTGGGCACTTAGACTTTATTGGTTACCTAGCGGGCACATGGACTATCTAGGTTAACCAGCGGGCACTTGGACTATGTAGTGTCCCTAACGGGCATTTGGACTATCTAGGTTACCTAGCGGGCTCTTGGACTATCTAGGTTACCTAGCAGGCACTTTGACTATCAAGGTTAACTAGCATGCACTTAGACTGTCTAGGTTAACTTAGCGGGCACTTGGAATATGTAGGTTAACTAGAGGACACTTGGACGATCTAGGTTAACTAGCGGGCACTAGGATGATCTTGGTTAACTAATGGGCACTTGGACTATCAAAGTTAACAAGCGAGCCCTTGAACTATGTAAGTTAACTAGCGGGCCCTTGGACTATCTAGGTTACCTAGATAGCACTTGGAGTATATAGGTTCCCTAGCGGGCTCTTGGACTATCTAGGGTAACGAACGGGCACTTGGACTGTCTAGGGTACTTAGCGGGCACTTGGACTTTTAGGTTAACGAACGGGCACTTGAACTATGTATGTTGCCTAGCGGGCACTTGGACTATCTAGGTTAGGTTACGGGCACTTGGACTATCTAGGTTACCTAGCGGGAACTTGGACAATGTAGGTTACCTAGCAGGCACTTGGACTATCTAGGTTACCTAATGGGCACTTTCACTATCTAGGTTACCTAGCGGGCACTTGGACTATGTAGGTTAACTAGCGGGCACTTGGACAATCTAGGTTAACTAGCGGGCACTTGCACTATCTAGGTTAACGAACGGGCACTTGGACTATGTAGGTTATCTAGCAGGCACTTGGACTATCTAGGTTACCTAGATAGCACTTGGACTATATAGGTTCTCTAGCGGGCACTTGGACTATCTAGGTTAACGAACGGGCACTTGGACTATGCAGGTAACCTAGCGGGCACTTGGACTGTCTAGGTTACATAGCGGGCACGTGGACTTCTAGGTTAACGAACGGGCACTTGGACTATGTATGTGGCCTAGCGGGCACTTGGACTATCTAGGTTAGGTAAAGGGCACTTGGACTTTCTCGGTTACCTAGCGGGAACTTGGAGAATGTTGGTTACCTAACGGGCACATTGACTATCTAGGTTACCTAGCGGGCACTTGGACTATCTAGGTTAACTAGAGGGCACTTGTCCTATATAGGTTACCTAGCGGGCACTTGGACTATCTTGGTTAACGAACGGGCACTTGGACTATGTACATACCCTAGCGCGCACTTGGACT